>NC_140279.1:4252442-4512442 GCF_964030765.1 Micromesistius poutassou
AATACATCTTATTGCATGCTCACAACACGCACATGCACACACCACCCTTCTGTGTGGGTGCATTCATGCGTCTGTATGTCGTGGAGAGAGAGAGAGAGAGAGAGAGAGAGAGAGAGAGAGAGAGAGAGAGAGAGAGAGAGAGAGAGAGAGAGAGAGAGAGAGAGAGAGAGAGAGAGAGAGAGAGAGAGAGAGAGAGAGAGAGAGAGAGCACATGGGTGACTGTGTGACGCATGTAGCCGACAACAACAGACAGGCAGCTCCGACATGGCTGCGAGATTTCACACGACAGCTCCCTATTCTTTGTCTTCCTCTCCCCCGCTTGGTTCTTGCCACGTCCAGCATGTTCATATGCATTAGATGTTTGTTTAATATGGACTGTATAAATGCGAGCACGGTTATAGTGTGTGTGTGCGTGTGTGCGTGCGTGCGGTGCGTGCATGCGTGTGTGCGAGCAAGCTAGCTTCCGGGACAGACGTTTCACCTAGTGTTGTAAATGTATGTCTGCCTCTTGCTGAAAGTTATATTAGTACGCCGCCTCCAGAAAGAAGAATCTTGTATCCTAGTTTTATCACGTCTCAGGCAAACAACTGCAGCCAAATGGGTCATGAGGGAGTCTGCCTCTGATCCTCTCCTTCCTCTCCTCCCCTCTCGGAGAATAATGCATGTTTGGCCAGAAGACGACTAAACTAGGACACCGAGAGCGGGGGATCTGTGACGCGGGGAAGGCTGGAGCTGAAAGAAAACACTGATTGTATTGTAGGCGTTTGATAGGTTGTACGTCACGGCTCTTTTGGCCTGATTCTTTTTCACTTTTGAGTCCCTCATTTGTTTCGCAATGACATCAAAACTTCATCATGCCTTACCAAGGAAAACAAACTCTGATCCTCCCCCACTGCACAATACAAAGTTAAAGATAGAGTGGCACTAGAGTGTTCACTCTCAACACTTAAGACCCCATCACCAGGACATGGTGTCACTCCTTGAATCACAGCTCCAGGGATCCGCTGCGTCCGTCTCACTGTGTCATCCAATGACATTTATTTCTTCTTTGCTTCGCTCTGAATCTGTCGACTTCCGCCGAGGTCAAGGAAACGGTTAATTGAAAAGTGTACTTTAATTTGCGGATGAAATTGCCGGAATCAGACGCAGGGCAACAGGTTAAGAGGGATTTGCAACACTTAATTACAGCCAGGAATTTAGCCGAGTGGCATAGGTCTCCAAGCGGGGAAGTATTTTGTTGCACTACACTGCCGCAAGAGGAGTTGGACACAACACACTAACAGACGTTAAGAAAACCACAGCGGTTGGAGAGTAATAAACACCACCACACGAGAGAACGAAACAGTGAAGCGCTGTCTCCTCTCCTGCAGGCCCTTGAGGGCCCGAGCAGAGAGGAGCTGTTTGTTAGATCAGTCCTGGGCCCACTGTCACCTGATGGGCTGGCTCGGATTCATGCAACAGGTGCGCCGCGGGGGGGTGACGACTTATCGGTTTTCATGATGGGCAAAGGGTCAGCGACACCAGCGGTAATACCACTTTAACACAGCCTACGTGGGCTCTCTGCTTCTCCGGTGTGTGTGTGTGTGTGTGTGTGTGTGTGTGTGTGTGTGTGTGTGTGTGTGTGTGTGTGTGTGTGTGTGTGTCCCGGCTTCAGTTTCCCTACTCACCCTGAGTAACTCTATCCCACAGACCCATCGGCTCAACCCCTCTACAGGTGTGCTGGCTCTACAGGCCTCACGTGACCCCCCCCCCCACCGCGCGCACACACACACACACACACACACACTGATGTACACGCACGCACACACACACTGATGTACATGCACATGCACGCCCGCATGCACGCACACACTCGACCTCATGATAATAACGCATTCAAACACACACAACACAGAAACACACCCATGTACACACACACACACACATTAAAATACTAGCCTGCAACCCAAGCCATAGGATCGGATTCAAGCATCCTCTTTGCATTTGCTGCACATGCCCCACTGACACGCTGTATAATTCAACACACACACACACACACACACACACACACACACACACACACACACACACACACACACACACACACACACACACACACACACACACACACACACACACACACACACACACACACACACACACACACACACACACGGCCACTCCCGCATCTCTGCCCCCATCGTGACTCTCCCTCACCTTCTCCTCAGTTATCCTGTCTCCTCCATCACCGCCTCTCTCCTCATCACGTCATCACTCTCAGTCCACGGCCACACCCTCCCTCTTTCACCCCCCCCCCCCCCCCACACACACACGTGTTCGTCCCCCTAAGTGCAGACGTCTGTACGCAGAGACGACCTGGAGACTCCTCTCTCTGTGTGTGTGTGTGTGTGTGTGTGTGTGTGTGTGTGTGTGTGTGTGTGTGTGTGTGTGTGTGTGTGTGTGTGTGTGTCCTATCTCCTCTTCGCTCCATTATTAAAGTGAGCAGAGTGCTCAGCGATGCGTCCCCCCCGCCTTCCCCCCAGTGAGCAGCGAATTGTGACTCGTGTGCGGCCGCCATGACGACACTGCCATGTCGACAACAGCCAACGGAGAAAGACGTGAACCCCGTTCCTGGTTTTCCTTGAGTTTTCCTTCAGATGTGTGCGTGCATGTGTGTGTGTGGCGGACTAGGGGCCTCCTCGCGGTACAGATCCGTGCTCCTCCCCTCCCCTGGCCCCGGTGCAATGACGCCTCAAAGAGACTTGACTAGCAACGGGGGACCAGCGCTGACACAACACAAGCACTCCTCATCGCTTTACATGGGGGGAGAGAGAGAGAGAGAGAGAGAGAGAGAGAGAGAGAGAGAGAGAGAGAGAGAGAGAGAACTTGGTATAATATCTGATATATATATTTTGTATTTAACGTTTTATACCTTGACCTCTTTATTGTTCACCTGCTTTGGCAATGTAAATTGTTTATTTCTCATGCCAATAAAGCTTTTTTGAATTTGAATTTGAGAGAGTGAGATTGACAGTGAGAGTGAGAGAGAGAGAGAGAGAGAGAGAGATAAAACTTGGGGTTAGTCATGCTTGAGAGAAGACTAATAGGAATATAGGACCATCCATCCATTTAGGTCCTCTGCTCTGCTCTGCCAAAGCCCCATGGAGCAGCGCGGAATTCATATCGACGGACAGAAGGAACGACGAGGAAGGAGAAGGAGGAGAAGGAGAAGAAGCAGGAGGCAGGAGGAACACGGTGAGCTCCCAGCTGGTATGACTCAGCTGTGGCTCTTCCCTACGCTGTGAGAGACGGCCGAGGAGCAGGGCCGTCCACTCGGTCTGGCTCTCTCTGGCCTAACGGGTGCTGATGAATTATCAAACAGCACAGAGCAGCTGGCAGGCTTGCACCGCCACACACACACACACACACACACACACACACACACACACACACACACACACACACACACACACACACACACACACACACACACACACACACACACACACACACACACACACACACACACGGCACATGGCACGTGCACACACACGCACACACCAGCAGGGCACACTGGATCAGCAGGTTGTGGTGGGCCGTGTGGACAGAACCACCCCCCCCCCCTTCTGAGCAGAACTCTAATGATCACACACACACACACACACACACACACACACACACACACAGTTTTTCATGGAAATTGTGTCTTTTTTTGCCCGGAGGGGGAAATTAAATCATCAATCAGGCTTGTGATCCCCTGCGATACCTGCTAAATGTACGAGATGAGATGCGCCACTTTTTCGGATCCTGTTGATAAGTTCCCTGAACACGTTGGCTGATGACACACCGGCACCACATCAATGACACACACGTGCCGTCTGTCACTGCTGGCCCCTCCCTCCCGTCATCGCGTTCCTCGTCGCTCCGTCTCATTCTACCCTAGGTTTAAAACTCGCCACACAGCCTTACGTTACTCTGCAGCCTTTGGTGCGTCTCTTTGATGTGTCTCTAGATTTTTTTCTACCGATTATGTATGCTTTCTTTCAACGTCTTACTCTGATTGGTGTCGTCCTGTCGTCTTTTGTTGTTTGTTCAGCACCTTGGTCAACCCATTATGTTGTTGCGAAGCAGGAAAACACCTCACACCTAAAGCTATTTTAATAGACAGACCAGTGTTCAGTTGCCAGTTGGGGCTGTGAGAACGAGCCAACACAGATAAGGTTTTCCAGGGACAATCAACACTAGCAACCACATGATTCAAGTGGAATCAGGTGCTTAACTTACATTCTAGAAGATCAGCCTTCATACCTCAGACTAAAACTTTAAGTGGAAATGGAAAATCCTATGTTTTTGCCAGCTTTCACCAACCAGTTAAGAACGTTCCAGCCAGCAAGGCAGTTAATAATCTTTTCGTGAAGTCAAAATGTCTTTTAGTATTCCACGTCACGAGAAAGGGAGCTCTGTCTGAGCTCAAGGCAAGGCTTTGTGGACACTTGCCATGATGCTTTGCGCATTTCATACACAGCATCGCTCATTATAATGGACACACAATGCTTTATCTAGTGTTCGAATACCAGCAGAAAGGATTTCTAAACATTACATTTGTGCTTTAAGTGTAAAAACAGAAATGAGTTTTGTCAATCTAATAACCTTGAGATTTGAGTTTGCCTTTGAAGTGCATTTGAATGTATTTTGCCTTGGTTTGGACCGAGATGTGCCTTGTCTAGTGCATGTGTTACTGCTCAGACTGGAGGATTGCTGGCATGGCAATGCCTTTATGGCCTTATAAATGTCAGCCAGTCTAAGGTCCACAATAGAGCACATCCAATCAAACACCTGTATATTGTCTGAAAGGTCAGATATGTGGAGGCCATTTTCTACAACGAAAGAATGAGAAAGAACATAGAGATAATAGAGAGAGATAATAGAGAGAGATAATAGAGAGAGAGAGAGAGAGAGAGAGAGAGAGAAACTGACACACACACACACACACACACACACAGAAATACATAGAGACGGAGAGAGAGAGAGACACAAAGTGTGAGCGAGCCAGAGGACATAGAGCCTTCCTGGACTTATTCAGGTGATACATCGACACCTGCAGAAGATATGTAATTAAAAGCTTGTCTCTTCCGTTGCCTCGGTGGCTGAAAGTGGATAACTTTCTCTCCAATTTGGGACGACGCCTTCCTGGCTGAGAGCTCAAGACCCACCTTCAGAGGACACCATTGGACACCATCTCCTTGCTCAGAACCAAGGGCATCATATTCATTATGAATGGCTTCTCCCACCGATATCCCATACAGTGCAATTTAGCCAGTGACAGCGACCGATTCCTGTTAATATAATCGTGGTTGATCCTAATGCTATTCATGAGGTCGGCATCAGCGTTGTTGCGGTAATGCCTAAATGTTTAATGGGACCACCGCCATGTGGCCCCTGTCATTGAAACGCCTCCTAGCCAGCTCCATCTGAATGGTAATGAGCAAGAGGTGTGACATGAGTTGGAAATGAGTGTTTCCACAGATAATGTTTTGCGGTAAATGCATCCACATGCATACCCCTGCAATTACCACGCTTTTATTTGGTTTTGAATTTATAATGTCATGTGTGTCGTTTATATAGGTGTGTGTGTCTTTATATAGGTATGTGTGTTTATATAGGTGTGTGTTTATATAGGTGTGTGTGTGTGTGTGTGTGTGTGTGTGTGTGTGTGTGTGTGTGTGTGTGTGTGTGTGTGTGTGTGTGTGTGTGTGAGTGTGTGAATATGGATACGTGGTATGTGCTTTGGTAAATGTTTTCTTTGTGCATGGAAATGCCTCTGTAAGTATGTGTTCAAAGTGTTCAAACTTCTCCCCAAATCATCAAGGTTTGTCGATTCCACAGTGAAAAAGAAAATCGACTTGTATCATTAAAAGAGAGCGCACCTTATAAAGTCTGTGCACAACAATCCATGAGCTCTCCATTCTGTCACATGGTGGGAGCAAGTATCTGCAAATTCCGTTTTTAATAAAACCATTAACAAATCTGATATAAAGGTACTAGGCCTTTTTGAGTAATAGACTGGCGATGACATACATAGGCTTGCTATTCATAATTCTGTGTTCAAAGGCTTGGCCTATAAACTGAAAGGAATGATTATCTCGCTGATACGTGTTGATTTTTGAAAAGCGGATTCACCAGGGGATTGAACGACTTTGGCAGACAGCTTGTATTATACTATTAGCTAGCAATATTTATATAGTTGGGCTTCCCACACATATTGACCACCATGTAGGTGGAGACGATTTGGGGGGAAATTATAAAAAAGGGAAATTCGATCTGGCATTCCATTGAGGATCTAAGTCAACAGATCAAATGCATGCTAAAGGTCACTCATTAATTCTGCCGTTATTTTTCTGACACTCAACATTCATGCAGCCTGTGTCGGAGAATAAAGTGAGTTTTCCAACCTTGATCTTATTCCACTCTGAAGGTCTGCCCTTTGGCTTCAGTCCTTCAAAAACCGGGGTCGGACAATTACGTTTTTTTTACTTGCTCACTAGCTCAGCTTAGCACCATCTCTGGAAAAGGCTTGTTTCAAGTGCTCGATCACATCCCATTGATTGACTTCAGATCCAATTCTCTAGCCTTAACCGACATCAGCGACAGATGGCACGACCCCATGATCAGTGGCAGTTAGAGAAAATAAAATAAACATGGAAAAATATTAAACAAGTGCTTTTAACAACACATCATTCGAGAAAGTATAGATAAGGACACATCATTATTATTTTACATAATCGTGATATACCGTTATATCTGAAAATTCCCAAACCCTCATGTATATATGCATGCATGTATATTTGAGCATGTTAATAATACATGTACACATTTTCTTTCCCCTTTTTTTCCTGCTCTTCACCTCCTGCCCACACTCCTCCGAGGGAGCTGGTGAGGACGGGGCAGATGGCTGCTCCTGGCACCCGGCTGTCCCCGTTACCGTGCAACAGCTGGGGCTACAGCGACCACGGCCTCGCACGACCACTGGGAAAGCTCCACACCAAAGACGGGTGGACATTGGATGCTGGCTGATAGATCGTCGTAAGAGGAACCCGCCGTGGCCATCTCTGGGATTTAAAATGCTACCTCATGCCATTGCAATGGCTTGAAGTGTAAAGTGTGTAGGAATAACACAAATACAGACTGACTGACTGATAGACTGACTGACTTGTGGTAACTTACACCAAGAAATCCTTGGGCAGGAATGAAAGGATTTAACAGAAAGCCATTATTCCACAACCTTGTGAGATTCATAACAAACACAAAATAGATATCCAGCTAAAGCCACGTTTGGTTTTGTTAGTATAAGTAAGTAAAGATTTGATCAAATTAGTTTTTTGTCGCAACCTGACGTCGGGGTTGGAGTATTGTTCTGTGGGATAAACTAACTTGTTGCTTTGGAAACGGTAACCAGGGACCTTTATTTGTATCGGACAGACCAGAGCCACACTGTCAAGAACCAATTCAATTTCCTCCAACAGCCAGAGGAGCAAGGGCGAAGTCTATTTTTGGTAGTGTGTGTGTGTGTGTGTGTGTGTGTGTGTGTGTGTGTGTGTGTGTGTGTGTGTGTGTGTGTGTGTGTGTTTGTGTGTGTGTGTGTGTGGATATAATGACTTTGCAGCGCATTTTGTTTGCATAATGTCAATTAATTTCCAATTAGCTCAGTAACTTTACATTAGCCAATTTGTCTGGTAATTTTCCACTTGAGGAGGACCATGAGGCTTGCTTGCTCCTTCTATTTGACTGGATTATCTTTGCCGGAAAGATATATTACTCACTCTACTGAATATATTTTTGTATCTGATGAAATATGCAAGATTTAAAAAAATCATTATAATATTGCTATATTCAAACCTTAAATACCCCCACTTGGAAATGGTCTCCTTTTTTTTGTTGGTGACAGCTGAGATTATTTTAATTTTGGGGTAAGAAAATATTGGATATCTTATAACATATATATAACACAATATAACTATATATATAATTATAACACAATAACATAACCCCTATGTGGTCAGAAATCCAGCGTAAGGCGTTCCATGGCAGTGGGGTCTAGGAGCTAGGGACGGTTTCCAGGTCAGAACAACAAGGTGTGGGTCCCTGATGAAGGGAGACGGATTGGAGCTAAATCCTGGGAGTTGGGTTGAAGCCCTCAGTCCCATGATGACCGTGGTGTTCCTCCCCTGTTGGATCAGAGTGGAGGTGGTTTTGGCCTGTAGCCTCAACCCTGCAGTCCAGCCCTGTCTCTCTACAGGGGCAGTGGTTCACTGGGCCACTGAATGTCTGTTTGATCTGAGTTACATATATATGTTCACACTAAACTCATAGCTAGTCCTGGTCACTTTAGTGTTGAACTAATTATTTAGGCAACATAGCAGTTTGAAACAGAAAGAATGACTGATTAAGGATATTTAAAGAGATCTGACACATTTATAGATATTGACAATCGGTGATGATACCGCACCTAATGTAAGAGGTCCCACAGCTACTTATTTAAAGTAATTGAGGGTCAAACCACAATACTACTCTGCAATCGCACGGCGAGCTTTGGGGATTGTAATGGGGTCCCTTTTTTAACGAGAGGAATAAAGTGTTAGGTGTAAGGTGATCGGGCTTATCAAACATCTACCCCACCCAAAGCCTCTTTGCTCCAACTGCTCCGGCTCCTAAGGTTACCATGGTGACCAAGGAGAAGGTGTCTTCGTGGCTAGAATTTAAAGGAGGGTGGTGGAGGGGGGAAAGTCACCGCATACAAACGTACGTAGCACACAGACAAGCACATGCTTCGATGGTTTCCAAGCATCGTTACAAATGCAAACAAAACCGTACGTACACATAAGTGGAAAGCCTCCGGCTCTCTATGCCCAGACAATGAATTCCTCAGAGGATGGGTCACCATGTATCTCTTCTGATCAAGAGAGAGAGGGCAACTAGGGCCGGTGAACAGGATGCTTCCATCAATTTCTGATGCTACCACATTCACTATCCCCACCACCCACTGTCCCCCACAACCTCCACCGCCCCCCCCCCCATTGCCTGGTAACAATGCAGTAGCAGTGGTGGATAAAGACCAGAAAGTCAAACTTGAGCAAAATAACAAATATCCAAGTTGAACGTGACTGAACGTGGTAAAAAGTTCAAGTCATCCATAAAAAAAAAGAGTAAAAGTCTCAAATAGAATGTACTTAAATATCAACAAATGTACTTAAATATCAACGTATTTACATCAAATGTATTAAATCAAGTTTTTTATCAAGTACTTATAGTACTTTATGTCTCACGAATACAAGGTTTTAAAAATAACTTCACTGTTGCAATACTTGACTTCTCCAAGAGTCTTGGACTACGTCCACTCTTCTCACCCTGTTGGCTATTAAGCATGATAAGGGTTCACAATGTCACCTCTAGTAGTAGTTAACAACAGACTACATTAAGAGCTAATTACATATGAACTTCATTAGGTCAGTTACGCTTACGAGAAGGAACATACTGTTATGAAGTTCTAAGCAGAGCTGGCACTGTGATCTGGCTCCAGAGGTTCAGTTTGGATTGTATTCACACCATCAAGCTGCAGCGACCACCGGAGAGGACGCTGAGGCTTATCAACAACACTCGTCCCTTGCCTGTATGCATTCTAAATGTGCACTGTGTGTCTGTGTGAGTGTGTGTATGTGAGAGATAGAGACACATTTGGGATCGAGTACATAGTTTCGCCTGTCTTTATTTATACTAGCAGCAGCAAGGGTCCCTCTCCTGCTGCTAGTACCCCAGAATATATTGAGTCAATCTCCAGGGACAAACCCTCATCCTAAGTGAGAGGGAGTGTTAAAACAAACCTCCCAACAGAACTCACACAAACACACGCAGAAAGGAGCTAGAGGGAAAGTGTTTATTGCTCAATATTCTTTATTACACCCAAGAGACCTCACCTCTAAAACAGCCCACACACACACACACACACACACACACACACACACACACACACAAACTAACCTAGGTATAGAAGCAAATTGAACAGAAAGATGTATAACACATATTGCTTGTGTTGGGGGATTGTCTGTCTGATGTAGGGAATGGTGCTATTGCTAGGACTAAGCAAGAACTAAGTGGAAGAAGCTATCTCTTTGTATGTCTCATTCTCTCTAATAGTAACACACAAAGCCATGTTGTACACAGCAAATATTAATATTAGGATTTTCATATCTGCATATAAACCTAAAATCTGTATATAAACCATACATTACGATAACAAATCCTTTAATAATGTTATGCTAATGTTATTATGTTATCCTTGGCAGAGGACAGATGATGGGATTTTTCTTTGTGATATCATGATCACAGATACGTCAGAGATGCGTCATTTAGTGGTGAAGTTCCAGTTTATAGCCTGACGCCACCATGGCCTTTCATGTATTAGTCAGATGAAATTACGTAATGTCCCGTGACACTAGTTTAGAGGACCTAATGGTCTTTCATTACCCATCATATTATCATGGTTATTCATTCAGAGCATTACAGTTAATCATGACTTAACATTCCTTCATAACAGGAAATATGAAAAGTCATTCAAGTACTACATTAATCAATTAACAAAAATATACATTAAACAAATTAATACCTAATAAGAAAAAGCACTTCTTATTAAGTACCAAAAAATGCACACGATGCCAGTAAGGTGAATGCATACACAGTTTTAAAAAGGAACACAATGTTCTGGATGCGAGATCCAGACAGAAACTTGCCAGGAGTATTTGAATATTTTCTATTTAAACAAAAACAGGTGTCTGTGAAGCAAGGGAAATCATTCAACTCTGTTTGGTCTACGGAAACTCTGAGAATATTCCGGCCTCTTAAAGCCATGCATATATGTCATCAGGCCAACGTGAATTGTGTAGCAAACCCTGTTATTATTAGATATTAGATGCAGCACAACAATGAACTCCTTCCTGTCACGATTTCCGTTTAAAAATACATTAAACCTGTGCAACACACACGCGCACGCACACACACGTGCGCACACACACACACACACACACACACACACACACACACACACACACACACACACACACACACACACACACACACACACACACACACACACACACACACATTGTGGATGTGCATATCAGTCATATGCATATATATCCTTCCAAAACAGACACACACACAAACACACACACACACACATGCACGCACACGCACACACTGCTTAAAATGCCAGGGCGTGCCTCGGGCCCTCAGAAGCAGGTGTCAGATAAGTGTGTATTGGTTGCAGGTTCTCTCAGATACCGGCCTGGCCATTGTCAATCACGCCAGCCAATTATCTCCACTCCGCCTGTCGTGCAGCTGACGCAAGCCGACACCGGGCTGACAGGGCGCCGTCAAACCGCTCCATCATAAACACTCACTCCGCACAGGGCGCGTGGACGCACAAGCAAAGACAGCGGTTGCACTTTTTCTTCCCGATCCCTTTCTCCCCCCCACCCACCGCCGCGGTTTGCTGCCCACCTTTCACACCTAGGTCTCCTAGTCACCGAGTCATCATACGAGACGGCTGCAGGAGCGTCAACAACATGAGGGCCTGGGAAAAAGTATGTCGCAATTACACTGTGCGTGTGTGCGTGTGTGTGTGTGCGTGCGTGCGTGTGTGCCTGCGTGCTAGAGAGACAGTTTTGGGATTGCGTACATAGTTTCGCTACGTCTTCATTTATTCTAGCAGCAGCAAAGGGTCCCTCTCCTGCTGCTAACAGCCCAGAATATATCGAGTCACTCTCCAGGGACAAACCCCTTCCCCCACTACTGTTTTGCGGCTCTCCCTCTCACAGCTAGGGTCTCCTAGTCACCGAGTCGCCGTACGAGACGTCTGGAGGAGCGTCACCAACATCGGGACCTGAGAAAAAGTGTGTCGCAATTAGGGCTATTAAGCGGAGGATCAGCGCAGTTAGCCGGCCCTGGAGGCTCACGGGGAGCCGTAAAGAGCAGGGGGAACGACCATCATGTGCACCACGGTCCCCACGGTGATCCGGAACCTTCCGGTGACCTCGCTGCGTCACCGTGCGGGCCCCTACGGCCGCCGTCCACCACGAAAGATCGGATCAAAATGTTGTTTTTTGTTTTAAAACGCCTAGTTCATTTGGCATTCACACGTGATTCCATTGGTTTTTTGGGGGGGGGGGTTTTAAGAATTGATATTTTGCAGGTTGTACTTTCTGTACCGTTTGTTGGGCTGAACATGCGTCAGAGGAGCTCACCTTCACATGCGCATGAATAATGGATGCGTCACGTGTGCCGTGTGACAGAGGGAGCGAGTTTAGCTTTGAATATGAAATGAGTGTGACGCAAAGCTCTCTCTCTCCGTCTGTCACGCACGAGGTGCTGGAGAGGGCGTGCGCTCTTAGCAGCACGGACGGCGCGGTGGCCTGCTTGGGTACTGCACACTGTCATTTATTTTTAAGATGAACCAAATCGCTTGACCCTGCCTTTTGAAAGAAGGCTCTCCAGGGTTTTGTTTATTGCGGGGCAGGGCTGCCGGCTCCCTCTGTAAGCAACGTCTGCTTTCAAAAGCGTAAGAAAAGTGTTGTCGCATCGGCACCCATTTGGTAACCGTATCAGCCAATAAGAAGCTCTACATGAAACAGCATGGGTTTGACTCATAGAGGTTGAACACACTGGTTTGCATCAAACGCAAAACCAATGTACAAGTGGTGCCGGGGTTTGGTTCTCCTCTCAAGAGCCGACGCTCACAAAGTACCCCTCTGTTAAATGTTGACGGATACTTTTTTCTAAACGTTCTATAAATACTTGCCAAAGGGTCCTGTGCTTGTAGTTGCTTCTGGGTGCACAACACACTGAAAGTCCATCCGCTGTGGTTTCGACACACTCTGGTTAGGGCTTATCTCGGTGGGCATGTGCTGGGTGTTTGGCTTGCTGGATTGTTTTCGTGGAAGGGATATTGAGATAAACGGGACCCGTTTATGTATTACATCTAAGTGGTGGCGAGGTGAGGATCCAGCAAAGCAAATCTATGCTGCACGGTGGTGGTCCACACAGACCAGACTGTGACAAGTGACAGGTCCGAAGAAGGGCTGTCAGAGGAAATCAGGACATAATGGAGGAGAAAGGCAGGGGCTGAAATTGCGGGCAACTGTGAGAGGCCATTACAGGAGCAGCAGAGCTGGCTGCAAAACCAGCAGTGCTGCTGGATGTCAAGGATGGCTTTCTATGCTGACCTACACACAGGAGTGCACATGTAAATACACACTGCACAGGTGCACAGCCATTTGTTTGAGCGATGAACTCCTTTTACCCGTGCACACTTTGAGACACACACACACACACACACACACACACACACACACACACACACACACACACACACACACACACACACACACACACACACACACACACACACACACACACACACACACACACGTAAAAACAGCAGTTTAAAATAAAACTGCCATGAAATGACTTCAAACCATGATGAAGAAGACAATTAGCAAGAGGCGTTGGGTGATGGTGAGGTAATGGGAAGCTAGCTAGCCAGTCATAATAAAATACAGACATTAGTTCCGTCTAAAGCGGGTTGGCAGCGAGCAACGCCATAGCTATTCCATCTCTCTGCTTACTTCAGCAAAAAACTGAATCAGGAGAACGGGTCTGTTGAACTCATTAATGCTATTCTTCAGGTAAAAAGGAGAGGAAGAGAGGAATGGGAGATATACATTGATGCATCAAACTGAAAGCTATAACCGCATTAGTGAATGAAATGTTAGCTAGGCGTTGTATTGTGAGCTAAAGTCTCGGCCCTGATCCAGGCCAAGCTATAATAAAGGTTTTCTTCAGACTGACATCAGCTAGCATACCTTAGGTATGCCATAGTCATATATAGTCAATATAACCTAAGACTAAATGCTTTGCTATTCATCAGTTGTAAAATGTGGTTCCTATACAAATGCTGCTGTGTAAAACCAGGGGAACGATTCATTTCTCCTGCCACCATAGTCATAATCTATCGCCCCTGTTTCTTTGTTCCAAGCCTGGAAACCATCAGGGAGCCTGACGACAGCTTTTCATTAAAAACACTCACATAAACGCACGTACAAACACACACTTAGAGTTAAGCATATTTTTCAACGTTGACTAACAAGAAAAGTGTGGCATTTCGACCCTGTTCTGTTTGTGGAGGACTAAATGACACAACCGTTGTCAACCGTTTGGAAGAGGCCATTCTGTATTACTTTGCTGACATGGCCATCAATTCGATTTTATAACACCAGAAAAAAAAAAGTAATAAAAATGAATCTGGAAGTAAAAAAGTATCCCTCTCCCTCTCCCTCTCCCTCCCTCCTTCCCTTCCTGACCTTCAAATGCCAGACTTGCTGGCTGGGAGTAGGATGCCTCCAGACCATCACCCTGTGCTAAGAGGACCTGGGAGAATCGACTAAAAGGTTACATGAGAGAGAAGAGAGGGAGCGGGGGAAAGGGAGAGAGAGGGAGAGAAAGAGGGAGAGAGGGAGGGAGGGAGAGAGGGCCAGAGAGAGAGAGAGAGAGAGAGAGAGAGAGAGAGAGAGAGAGAGAGAGAGAGAGAGAAGGTATGGTGTTTACCCTGGTGTTTTTGAAACAAGAATTTGGATTTGTCCTTTCGTTGCGCTGATACTAATAACAGCGTATGTATAAATAGAGAGAGGCCAGATGTCAGAGGTCAGAGATAGGTTATGGAGGGGACTCCTGGGCATGGACAGAGTAACTTCTCAGATGGAGAAGCCCGGGGTTGGGTCGTAAAAAAAATATGGACGGGGAGAAATAGTGGAAGCCAGGCACTGTTGGATTGTCCCAGTGTTGAGGAAGTCCTCCGACCAATTAAAACCCTGCTTGTTAACCATGTCAAGTGATGGATGTATACATTTACATGAGCGACTCAATCTGTAGACACAACGCGCGTGTGTGTGCGTGTGCGTGTGCGCGTGTGTGTGTGTGTGCGGGATGTTAACACCCAATACACCCATTTGTCTAACAGGGTAGGCACCCGTGTGCACACAAGAGAAGGTTTATGTTGGCAGTGTCGGTGTCAGTGTGCTGTATGTGCACATACAGTACACAACTGTGTGTGAGACTCTTAATAACATGCACGAACATACAGAAACCACAGGGAATGTTCCCCATCGTAAACACCTCTGGACGGCTCTCTGTTCAATCCCTTAGACGCTGATCCACAAGTGCTGTTATGCAATGCCTCCATGTATGTATACAATCCTGTGTGTGGGGCTGTGTATGCCTGAGTGTGTTTCCAGAGCTACCCATTGGCTTCGTTCTTTCCATCTCTTCTATGACCGTACTACCCTACTACTGCCCCTGATCCACTGCTGGCAAAGTGACATGGCAGAGCTCCCACTCACAAACCAAATTCTATTGACGTGCACATGGAATGCTGTCCCTCTTAAACTATAGGAAGAGTGTCGGTTTAAAGGCTCCACTCAGTGTTGCCAGCGGTGGTCAATTCAGGCGCTGTATCTCTGTAGTCACCTGAGCATTGCTCACAGTTATCCATCATTTTATGGGGACTCATCCAATCACTGATGCTGTACTGATTGGAACGGGAATGATGCGTTATCTCTTCTATGGTTTGTGTGGTGTACAGCTAAAAATAATGATGTCGGAGTAGGTCACTAGTTTATGAAGAGGGCCTTGCAGTTTATGTGTTTGTGTGTATAATATACATACATACGGTACATAGATGTCTGTGTGTGTGTGCGTGTGCGCGTGTGCGTGTGCGTGTGTGTGTGTAAATCAATGTGACATTAACTAAATAAGCAGGGCTGGGGAGTTGTGCTTTAATGAACAGGGATAGGCTGTGAGGGCGACACGTCGAGTAAATCATGAGAGGAACATTCCGGGTGAAGAGGGGGAACGAATGAATACGAGTAGTGAAGAAAAGAGCGCTACATGAGCGGTTTTTCTCTGCGTTAAATGCCCCTCGACATCATCAGGAAACACTGGAACAAAAAAAGGGTTGATTGTATTTGTATAGCCAGCGGTCTCAAGGGCTTTAACAGGCCGCGCAGTTGAGACCACGCCTAACCCTAGCCCCCCAAAAGGGCACGAAACAACTTGAACAACAACAATGAAACTCAACTTCAACTGAGTTTCATCTTGATGGCTATGAGTTACACTACATAAATAGAGAAAATAAAATCGGAGGGGGAGTGGCTTTTTTTGTTGACAGAGACTTGAGGTGCAGAGTAATTCAAAATATGACAATTGTTAAAGAAAATCTAATGGAATGTATAACTGTGGAAATTGAGTTAGAACAGAGCAGAAACATTGTGGTTACTTGTGTATACAGAACCCCAGGGTCAAATGTAGAAACGTTTGTAGATAGTCTAGAAGAGATAATAAGTAGAGTGAATGAAAACAAGACATACATGATCTGTGGAGATGTGAACATTGATCTACTCTGTGCAGCAAAACATAAAGCAACATCAGATTTTTTGGACACTCTATTCAGTAGAGGTTTCCACCCCCTAATCACAAAGCCTAGTAGAATTACATCATCTAGTGCTACTCTGATTGACAATATATTTCTGAATGTCACGGAGAATAATATCACTTGTGGGTTAGTAATAAATGACATCAGCGATCATTTACCAGTGTTTGTAATATATGATTGTCACATAAAGAGTAAGGTAAAGGAAAACTGTTATAGATATGCAAGGGTAAGATCAGAGGAAGCAATACTTAAGTTTAGAAATGATTTGTTAAATGAGGAATGGAATGAGGTTTATACAGAGGGAGTAAACGATGCATATGATTCTTTTTTAAAATGTTTCATAACACATTACGATAAACATTGTCCGATAATTCAACTTAAGCACAAAGGTAGTAACAACAAAAAACCTTGGATTACCAAGGGCTTACAAAATGCTTGTAAAAAGAAAAATACACTGTATAGAGACTTTATTAAATTTAGAACAAACAATGCTGAAAATAAGTATAAGAGGTATAAAAATAAGTTAACAACAATAATGAGGCAGGCCAAAAGGGAGTATTATAATAAAATACTAAAAGAAAATAAAGATAATTTGAAAGGAACATGGAGGATCCTGAATGAGGTAATGAGGAACAAAACAGCTCCAACAGCTATGCCAAATTATTTTATTAATGAGAATCGAGAAATTAAAGACATGAATCAAGTTGCCAATGAATTTAACTCTTTTTTTGTAAATATTGGGCCAAATTTAGCTAACACAATCTCAACACAAAATCAACAATTCGTGGGAAAAGAAAAAATGGGAAGCAAGGTGCTACAGTCAATGTACCTAGATGGGGTGAGTGAGAATGAAATAATATCGATCATAACCAAAACAAAGAGTAAGACATCAACAGACAGTGATGGGATAGACATGTGTATAGTGAAAAAAACTATTGATTGTATAATTAAACCTTTAAGTTACATATTTAATCTTTCTTTAAGTACGGGTGTTTTTCCAGAGAGGATGAAAACGGCAAAGGTTATTCCTTTATTTAAGTCAGACGACAGACATGAATTTAATAACTATAGACCAGTGTCAATGCTCTCACAATTTTCAAAAGTGCTTGAAAAACTGTTTGTTCAGAAGTTAGACATATTTCTTGAAAAGAATCACTTGCTGAGTGAGAGTCAGTATGGGTTTCGAACCAACCGATCTACAGCAATGGCACTAACGAAAATAACGGAAGAAATAACAACGGCATTAGATAACAAAAAATATACAGTTGGGGTTTTTATTGATTTAAAAAAGGCGTTTGATACAATAAATCATGAAATTTTAATTTCTAAATTACAGAATTATGGTGTGAGAGGAATTGCCTTGGACTGGTTAAGTAGTTATTTACAAAATAGAAAACAATATGTTCAGATAGAGGGTTACAAATCAGAATGTATGAGGACAGTATGTGGAGTCCCACAAGGATCCGTTTTGGGACCTAAACTTTTTATTTTATATATTAATGATATTTGTGATGTTTCAAAGATTCTACAGTTTGTTTTGTTTGCTGATGATACTAATTTTTTTTGTTCTGGGGATGATTTGGGGATTATTGCAGAAAACATTACTAATGAAATGGTTAAACTTAAGAGATGGTTTGATGAAAACAAGCTTTTGCTAAATTTGAAAAAAACTAAATTTATGGTTTTTACAAATCGAAAAAAGGATGAAATTGAACTTTCATTTGCAGGAGAGAGTGTTGAAAGAGTGTCTGTATTTAGGTTTTTGGGTGTTATCCTGGACGACAAGTTGTCATGGAAAAACCATATAGCATATGTAAAAGCCAAGGTGGCAAAGAGTATCTATATTTTGAATAAGGTTAAGTTTGTCTTGGACACTAACACACTAAGAATTCTGTACTGTACATTTATTTTGCCATATTTTAATTATTGTGTGGAGGTGTGGGGCAACACTTATGTAAGTAACATCACTCCTCTGATTCTGCTACAAAAAAGAGCAGTAAGAGTAATCCACAAGGCAGGTAATAGTGATCCCTCAAATAGATTTTTTATTTCAGCAGGTTTGTTGAAAATGGTTGATATAATAGAATTACAGACCCTAAAAATAATGTTTAAAGCAAAGAACAGATCATTACCAGAACAATTACAAAGCTTGTTTAAACTGGAGGAAGGGGACAACAGACTGAAGCTTGACTTTAAATATACATTTGCAAGGTTGAGCTTAAAACAAAGGTGTATTTCTGTTACAGGTGTAAAAGTATGGCATTCACAAAGCAAGGAATTGAAAAGTTGTACAAGTATGTCTCAGTTTAAGAAAATGTTTAAAAAAGAAAAGATAAGTATTTACAAAAAAGAAGAAGGAGAAAGAGAAAAAGAAGGGAAAAAAGAAAAAGATAGATAGACGAGTGGTGTTAACCGTTATTTTGTTTGTTTGTTTTGTTTTTTTGTCATTGCTATGTTTCATTACCTTTAATATTTTGAAACAGAGAATAATATTGGTGTTGAAGTAAGCCATTTAAATTTAAATTTGTAACAACAGAGAGGGGCAGGTATTATAAGTTTTTTCTTCATCCTGCTCCTTTTCATTCATGGTGAAAATGTGTACACTATGTATATGTGCAACTATGTGAGAACCATGAATGAAATAAATCAAAAATGAAATGAAATGAAATTATCAAGGAAGAAACCCGGAGAAGGAACGCAGGGCGGGGGATCCTTCTAAGATCCTTCTAAGATCCTTCCAAGGACGGCGAGAAGGGCAATGGGCACCATAATCAACATGCATAACTGGAAACCATCCTGTCTGAGCTCTGTCTGTCTGAGCTCTTTTTGTCTCCCCTGCCCACAATGGGAACACGCAGTCATGCAGGATATGCACTACAGGCAGGACGAATTCATGACGACAGCAAACTGGAAAATATCACCAGGGAGTGTGTGGTGGCGATGATGATGATGACAATCCTAATAAATATGCATTGTTATTCCTTTCAACCCACAACCCTGCAGAGCGTAATCCTATCTCTTCCAGGTCTGGTAATCACACACTGTCTATCCGCTGAATGTCATTTGTTGAGATCATCTTTGTTTCCCTGCCGTCCATCAATTTCCTTAATCAGTAATGGGCCACAACAACTCCATTCATCATTGATTAGATTTTGCTTCGCAAGCCTGCATAAATTAAAGCATTATGTTGAAGATGAAAGCGACAACTAAACAGAACTAGACTATATTTTCATTTATATTGATTCTGAAGGTTAGATACTAGGTTTGGGAGTCTCTTCAAAAGAGAAAACAGATTAAGACAAACACCTGCTTATCTGTGGAAAGTCTAACGTTATTCTTCCGTTTAAATCAATAAGGCAAGAACAAATGCTATTAGAAGTCGATTGCTTTTTTATTAATAAAAAAAAAAAAAAGTAAAACCTCTACCCGAAACATTATAGTTTACATATCAACCATTAATAAAAAGCAACTTGTAAAATCAGGCCAGGCATTTCACCTTACTCATTCCATGGGGTTTCGATCTGGCATTAAATTTAAGTCAACAGATCAAATGTCACGTATGCTAAAGGTAATTTGTTAATTCTTCCTCTATTCTCCGACACACGCAACATTCATGCAGCCTGTTGCGCGTGTTGGAGAATAAAGCGAGTTTTCCAACATTAATCTTATTCAACTCTGAATGTCTGCAATCAGATTTCCCTTCTTTCTGCTAGCTCACTCACTGCCATTTTAGCGTCTTCATTATCATATGCTTGTACCTCCTGCTCAAGCACGTCCCACCGATAGCGAGCTAACGCTAGATCACATTTAGCCTCAAACGACAGCAGTGGACAGTCAGCCGTACCCCAGATCAATGGCAGTTAGATCCATTTTATAGGTGTGAAACACAAGCGCGGAATACGTCTTCTAACGCGAGTGGTGACTTGGTACCGATAGCGACAGTACCATCATTTTACACAACCGTGATGTACAATTCTATCCAGAAACCGCCCAACCCTCATTGACCCCGCGTGGGAAGGGGCTGAAACTCATCTCCTGTCTATTAGTCATTCTGTGTGCTTTTGAGCCAGGAGGTAAACACAGGCTGTTTGTCCCTCTGTTGAATCTCTAAGCAGTCAGTCACAGGCCATTTTTCCTCCTGGATCCTCACTTCAAAACAATTTGTCAACATTTACTTTTGCTGCCGAGGACACATAGTTCAAATAGACATGCTAACGTATATTTGATCATATTCTGCTTGATTTTTTTAACGCTTTTTTGTTTTTACAAGTTTGTAGAGGGTGAACCTGTCCACAGCGTTTCCCCACATGAAATTCAGAAAGGACCTTTCAAACAAGTGTCCTTTCTAGATTAAGGGCGGCGTCTCTCTTTCATGGCCACAGGAAATGTCCTTCAGATACGTATTGGGACACAATTTACATCCGGCCTTTCTTTCAGGCAGCCATCATCTTTTTCACTTTGTAAACATACATGGTCAATGTTGGTTCTACTTTTGGAACAATAATGGAGGGCTACTTGGATAATAGCTGTTATACCTTTAGAGACAGCATGCCTCATGGTTTGATCCTTTAGGGTTTAATCGGGACTACTTAGTGTCATTTTATTATTGATTCAAATTTCCCACCGCACCTATCCAGATTTAGTGACGCAATAAAATAACGAATGCACTTTCAGTTGAATAATATTGATTGTACTTAGCATGCTTTGTATGTTTATAATGGTGAATGGGTCACAGTTTAACATAATTCATCTTTGTTCACGTCTCATTTGAGTGATGTTCAGCCCAATGTGCGTCCTCATAAATCAGCAACAATGCTGTCATCGTTTGAATGATAGCCCTGGATGTGTCCAATCATAAGCTGAAATCACTATAGTTCATCCTGCTGTCTGCATCGCTTTCCCTGCCAGAAGATGGCAAGCCAAAAAAAAGGACGTGACAGTTATTAATCAGTCAGTCAGACGAAGATCTAATGAGAGAAACGCGAACAGAACATGTCCTATTCGCCTCCGCTCAGCTTAGACCGTCAAACGGAGTCGAGAGGACAACAAGTGTTGAGTTTGATGAGTACTGAGTATTCAAACTGAATGTTATGAATATAACATACAGATGGCAGCACATACACGCACACATGCTGCGTGCACACACACACACACACACACACACACACACACACACACACACACACACACACACACACACACACACACACACACACACACACACACACACCATGACAAAAAGGTTAATCACACAATCCTCTGTTGAAATGGAGCCTTTTAGTTAATCTAAATATGAATAGGAGGAAATGCACACAAACCCTCTCTCTCCCCAAACGGAATAAGGGACTAATTGCTTTCTTTCTTTCTTGTCACTCTCCATCTCCAGCTCTTTCACACTATTTCGTTCTCTTTAGTATTTTTCTATCACTTTTTCTCCCCCTCTGGGTATCCTGTGGTGATAAACGGAGCATAAAGGTTGTGTCCTGAATTATCCACTGGTTTCCTCTAAGTGACGAAGTGTGTGCACGAGTCTGTGTGTGCGTGTATGACGGAGAGGAAGGGAAATCAGATGGCGGCCCTTACATTACCCTGCCCCATTAAAGTCTCTGTCTGGAGTTCATCTGACCACCGCCCATAACCTACGCTGCTCTCCCCCAGACGGGTTCCAAAGTGGACGTCTCTCCATGCCGCACCAGGGAGCTACCTGCTGTACCGAAATAGCAACTCCCGTTTCCTGCTTCCCCCTTCACTGAGGTAGACTATAATGCACAGTGGATCTGACTGTTCATAAGAAAATGTGCTTCTATTAAATTACCTAAAAGATGAACTTTAGATAGCTTTAGGAAGGGTAGAGGGATGACAGTGTGCATGGGGAGGGGAGGGGGGGGTGAGAGGAGAGAGGCAGAGACAGGGTGACGAAGCAAACCAGTGAGGTATGGAACATAATGAAGACAAATGGCCGGGCAGAGGCGGCGGACAGCCCGCCACGGAAGGTTGCGTGTTTAACATTGTGGGGGGGGGAGAGGGGGGTGGCTGACGTCCTTGCTGCGCTAAGCTCCAGTAGCGGCAACCCGAGGCTAGCCGACCGAGATAAATGAGCAAATATGAAGCAGCACGGACAAGAGACAAGTGCACCTTTCCCCTAGATTGGGGCGAAGAGCCGTAACACACCTTCGGGCTGAGATGTTACTCTGCTACTTCAGATAAATAGTGGAGTTTAAAGGCGACATGTCATACCGCCAGGTGTGAGTGTGATTAGCCGTTACAAGCCGTTTTGAAAGTCTGCCTCTTCTGACATCACAAGTGGGCGTGTCCACTTAGATGCGTGCTGGACAGATCGGCCTACTACTAGCCTAGTCTACCAAGGTGACATAATATGTCACCTTTAACACTGAGGCTAACCTAATGTCACTTCATACTTGAACCCGTACCCCTGGTTTGTGAGGGAAGGCATGGCCACCGTTTCAGCAATACAGAAGGACTAATGACGGTCAATGCTAGCAACATGCAAACGAGTGTCTTTGTGTGCGATGAATCGCAACCACATGCAAACGTGTGGTGAAAATGCTACAGCTGGGTGCATTTCTCAGGAAATATGTCTCACACACACACACACACACACACACACACCAAATAAACAAATGTAGGAAAATCAAGTCAAAGGGCATTGGCCTGTTGCACGTACACAAACACACAAAACAAACAAGCTTTTATATACACACACACACACACGTTTTCCATATGCATCCACTCCCTCCAACTGGAACAGGAAGCGGGAGGCAGAGAGGAGTTCAGAAAACCACACACCACAGTGTCAGAAAAACACGGAGGAAGAGGAGGGAGGAGGACGACCACGAAGGGGTGGTCGAAACACTCCTCGAAGGGAAAACGTGACCCTTTAAAACTCATCTCCCCTCCCAGTTTGTTTGATATTCTTTCAGCGGTGCCAGACTGCTCCTCGCCACGCGGACATCATGTTGGATCAGAAGAGTCATTTAGAAATATCTTGTTGTTACATTTACGTTTACATGTAGGGCGTTTAGCAGACGCTTTATCCAAAGTGACTTACAGTAAGTACATTTGTCATAAGAAGTGAAACAATTTATCGCCGTCGGTACAGTAAAGATGTTCATAGTACCAAGTGCAAGTACTAACAATCGCCAGGCCGACCCCATTCCCCGTCTACAGCAGTGGTAGCTAGCTACTGCACATGCTACACAACATGCATGCACAACACAATTAAGTACATGCTACACAATTAAGTACAATGAATGTTGTTGTCCCGGTCGTTGTCCCCATCATTGCTGGAAACGGCTGCAACAAGATGAGGGAGGGGGGCTGGTGGGGGGGTGTTGACAGAACGGAGCGGAGCACCAGTGCAGCCGGCTCCAAACAGGGCCTTTGGGGGCCGCCCGCTCCCGGGAGTTGGTCAACATTACATCATCGCACAACGCCTCAATGCAAACAATCGGCAGTATGCACGACAGACACACAGCACATACAAAAGACGCACACGTGCATTCACACACAAACAGAACATGCCCGCGCACACAAACACACACACGCCGACACACACGCATACGTATTTTTGTATGTGTGTTTATGTGAGCGTGAGTCACCGGCTATACGTGTCTCTCTCTCTCCGGCTATACGTCTCTCTCTCGCTCTCTCTTTCTTCCTCCCTCTCTTTCTCTCTCTCAATTAAATTCAAAAGAGCTTTATCGGCATGAAAATCGACATTGACATTCCCAGAGCAGTTCCAAAGATGAAGCGAGGTGGGGGAAACAAAGCAGCCGACGATAAAAAGGTCAAAAAACGTAACCAAAGAAAAACGCTCTCTCGGTGTGTGTCTCTCTGCATCTGATCCTGAGGAGAGGGTTCAGATTGAGCCGGCACGGCGGTGACAGAGCTAAGCAGAGCCAGACGTCCACATGAAGAGCAGCGCATGTGTGAGTCACAGCTGCCCAGAGAGCCCAGACAGAGAGCAGCACATCAATAGCAGGCTGGCTCGCCCCATGGATTGAGGCAGTCTTGATGGATATTTGGGCTGACATTTAAGCTAAGGTGAATAGCTCTCTCTCTCTCTGTTGTTGTTGTTGTTCCCCCCGCTATCCCCCCCCATCTCCCCCCCCCCCCCCCCAAACCAGCCTCCACCCACACCAACCTAAAATAATTCCCACATACGTCTGTGGCCCTGCTGTGCCGACTTGACTTCCATTTCCTTGTCTTTCCGTATTTGCGTCTCCATTGTTGTTCAATCTCCCCGATCTGTCTCCCTGGCCGAATATATTTATTCACGTTCCTGCGTTTGTACCAGAGTACAAATCAAACATATCAACACTGAGCAAAGCCATGCCAATGTCATAGACACTATGTCAATATGTCTAGTTGAATTACAAAATACTAATGTGATACTGACGTCTTATGTCAGTGTGTTTGATCTGGAACGTCTGCACTGTCTTTTTGTACATTGCATAAATGCTCCTCCTATCCTTTTTAAATCACTAAATCAAGCTCAAGTTCACAATGGTTGGCAAACCTAGCCGAAGTAACCTGTGGTTACCGATGGCATGTCCAGTGACACACAAAAAATTGAGAGACACAAACCAGCCTCAGGCCAGAACATAAACCAGAAGAACTGTTGTCTCTGTATGAATAAAGGTCATCAGCTCACCAGTCAACAGAGCGCAACAACAGAGCTACCGTTGATTCCCAAATATAGATCCGGCATCAATGTCCCACACACACACACACACAAGGACCACAGCAACACATCCTTGCGTGCTCAACGCAGCTTTTGTTCGTTCTCCCGTCTTCTATATATATATAAAAAAAATAAAAACGCGTAGGACCATAAACATATTGTTAATGCTAATGCTGAGAGCGGTGGCGTCAGCCTCCACGAAGGAGACAACCAGCCCCCTTGTCCACGGTGCCGCGGTGCCGGCGTGACGCGGCGGCGGAGCTGTGGAGCTTTCCATCTGGGTTGGCGCTAAGTCCCCCCGTGGGGCTGAGGGAGATAAGTGTGAGGGAGGAGAAATAAAGTGACAGCTTCCTGGAGGTTCTCTGACAAGAACGCGGTGGCGAGCAGAGCGCTGGCGGACGACTCGCTGTCCATGCGCCCACAGAACACAGACGCCGTTCTGTCATGCGCCCGGCGAGGCGGAGAGAGAACGCAACAAGGTTTGGTCATGGTGGGACGCGAATGAAAGAAAAGGGGATTTCATATCATCTACATAGTGTGTGTGTGTGTGTGCGTGCGTGCGTGCGTGCGTGCGTGCGTGCGTGCGTGCGTGCGTGCGTGCGTGTCCACATTCATGTGTACGTGTGTGTGTGCGTGTGTATTTTAGTGTAAGGGTACTGAGTATGATTTTGGCCAGCCATTTTTTTCTCCAGCATTAGCCAATCAAAAGGGGATTTGTAAGGACGGATTAAAGGCGTCTATGAAGCCGGGCGTCCACAGAGCCGAGCGTAGCACGCTCCTACGGTGCCGGCTCCTACTGAGCCCGCATCCAAAGGAAAGAACCAATGAATATGCAGCTGGCTGAAAAGGGAAGCTTATCCACCCAGAATCAACCAGGTGCCACCGGCATATATCCACGCTCAGACCAGAGTGTGCGAAGGCTTCATAATGTCAGATCTTTGAAAGGGGGGGGGGGGGGGATGATAAACAATGCAACCAGGCTCTCCCTTATTTTCCTACGTCTCATCTGAAAGAGGACCTGGATTTGGTTGTGGTCGAGTGTTGGCACCTGCTGGCTAATCTGTGAGTCAGCCCCTTAATCACCTCCCTATTGTGTTTAATCAAGCCCTACAGAGCCGCCGCGCTGCCACAGACACCCCCCTCTCTCTCTCTCTCTCTCTCTCTCTCTCTCTCTCTCTCTCTCTCTCTCTCTCTCTCTCTCTCTCTCTCTCTCTCTCTCTCTCTCTCTCTCTCTCTCTCTCTCTCTCTCTCTCTCTCTCTCTCTCCTAACGAGACATACTCCTGTGACCTCGGTAACCAACCCCTCCCCCCGACATTCCCCCCTGAGCCACACACGAGCAGCCAATCAGAAGCCACGGTGCGTTGCGTAACGCCAAGAGCCCTAGGGATAGAAGTGGTCCCTGGGAAATATTTACCAAAATGGATTTTCCTTTTTCTGTTTTGGAAGGCTGCTTTAAACTCGTCTCACTCAATCCATTTCAGGGGAGATTAATCGTTCACATCTTTGGTGTTGCGTTGTCCAGCATTCTGTGGTTTTCTGGACGCATATTTTGGTTGGTTGGGGTCGCGAGCCGAAAAGATCACAAAAACACAAAGTCAACCTCTCTCTGAGCTGTTGGACGTACCGACGACAGACAAAGCGCTTGCACACACACACACACACGGGCACAAACACAATACACACACACACACACACACACACACACACACACACACACACACGGGCACAAACACAATACACACACACACACACACACACACACACACACACACACACACGGGCACAAACACAATACACAGCACACACACACACACACACCAGAGAACATCCGTTTCTGCTCATGGTAAAACCCATTATACTCTTAATTCTGTAGACTAATCTTGAAATTGGACACATCTTACCGGTTCACGAAACCCAAACCCATTGTGAGCTTAACCCTCCCTTTATGTAACCCCACGCATACCATCTCTTTAATGGACCACGTCCACCTCCCCCCCCCCCCCCACCCCCCCACCCATCTACTTTCCACATCTTCATGTTTACCCACTCTGCCTCCATTAGCTATGTTCCCTGCTCATTCCATACCCTCCTGGCTTTAAGTGCAGGCCGTCCTCCCACCCCCCCTCCCCCTCCCCCCACCCCCCCCCCACCTGCTTATCTTATCTCCCTGGGGGGTGGGGGGGGGGGGAGGAGGAGGTGTTGACTCCCACTTTAGAGTAACCCGTTTTAAACCCGCCCCCTTAGCTTACCAGGTGTGGGCCACGGTTGAAGCGGCGGCGCTGGCGGATGCTCTTGTTGACCATCAGCTTGCGGAAGAGCCGCGGCGAGCTCCGCGGCGACAGCTTGGGCGAGGTGGCGCCGCGCTTGCCCGCCACGCCGCCGCCCGCCATCTTCGGCGGCTCCAGCTCCAGGTGCATGTGCTCCTTGAAGGTGCGGATGCACGGGTCCGAGTCGGACACGCTCAGCTCGTTGGATGACATTGTTTTTTTCTTCTGTTTTGGGGGGGGGGGGGCGGGCGGGCGGGCGGGCGGGGGGATTTGGGAGGGAGGAGGGGGAGGAGCTTACAGTATTTTGGGTCTAAAGCAGAGACATGAGGCGGGCGGGAGGAGTCAGCCAGCCGAGGGTGGAGGTGGAGGGGGGGGGGGGGGGGGGCCCGCGGTCAGGTGCTGAACTTGAAGCGGTGGCCCCTCATGCTAGGATGTTGCTTTTCCTCCGCCTTCCCTTTGAGGCTTCTTGGCAGGCAGAGTGATGGTGGTGGTGGTGGTGGTCAGTGGGGAGGTTTGATCCAGCCACCAAGATCTTTACCCCAGGCTGGAATGCTGCCGCTGCCAGCGGAGATGTGGGGCCAAGACACGGCAGAATTCCCCCCCCCCCCACAAACACACACAGACACACACAGACACACACACACACACACGCACACACGCACGACAAAGCCAAACGCAGCGCAAGAGTCTGGCTCACTTGTAGCCTATTATTGTCTCGATTTCCCTCTGAGCGGTCTCGCCTTCCTGGTATTCCCGTCGTTCCGTCCAGGTCTTCCGTGGGGGGGGGGGGTTCAGCCCAGCTGTTGGAGGGGGGGGGGTCAGCACCCTCTCTGGCTCCTAGCTGAGGCGTCTCCTGCCTGCTGCTCCTCCGGTGCAGGGCTTCATGGAGGAGTGCTGCCCGGAACAGGGTCACAGCACCCTCTGGAAGACAGCTCCTCTTCTGCTGCTCCTCTCTCTCTCTCTCCTTCCCTCCCTCTTCGCGTCTCTCGGCCCAGGTCGGTCTGCGTGCGAGCGGAGGAACTCCCCTATGAATGATTCAGTGGGAGCTGAGAGCAGTGTCTCCTGCGCCGCTGCTGCTGCTGCTGCTGCTGCTGCTGCTGCTGCTGCTCTGTCCTCCTCCTTCCTCCCTTACTCCTTCCTCCTCTTATTTCAACCGTCTCCGATCCAACACCACCCCCCCCCCCCACCGCCGCCCCTGGAAAAAACAAAACTCTCTTCTCCTTGACCCCCGGCGTCACACCTCCGCACCCCCACCGCCGTCAGACGACCAGACACCCCCAGCACACCACAGCCACCGAAGCCAAGCCAGCAGCCCCTTCTCTCCTCCCTCTCCCTCTCCCGGCACTGATAACTCAACCAAGAAGCAGCGGCCAGCCTCTGGCTATCTGGAGAGGCGCTCCCGGCGGGTCATATAGGTCCACTTCCAGCTCTGGTGCGCGGCGTGGGCCAAGCCTCCTTCATTCACACACTCTGGGGGCAGCGCGGCACGGCGGAGCGCAGACGCGGACACAGGCTCCACTGGCGGGCTCATTCAGAAAATACCCGAGCAGCTCAGCGCAGGCACAGGCAGCAGGCGCTAGGCCACGCCTCCCCCTGCTCCCGATTGGCTGTGGCTCGGGCAGTTGTGGCAACAGGGAGCCGTGCCGACTCGGCGACAGGGTTGTTCAAGAGGGTTGTTTTTTTTTGATAGGTGGTTATTAATAGGTGTTTTTATTATTTGATGTTTTTGTTTCTTTTCTTGGCAAGGCACATTTTTTTTCTAGGAATGTTGGGTATGAATAATGTGTGGAAACTATATGACAAAAAAAATAACAGATCAACACTATGTCGCTGAAAAGGTGGACGATAGTCCCACTGAGACTGAACAGCAAACGGGTGCACACATTCGTGCACACATGCACATACAAACATACACAAAACATACACACAACACAGACTATCATCTGCCCTCGTCGCACAGAGCTCTATATTGAAAAAGTGCTCCTTTTTTTTTTTTAAAGTGCTCCTTTTTTTTTTTGAATATCTAATCTGAATTCCTCAGACGCACAAACACACACAAATTATATCTGGCATGAGGAACTAAGGGAATAATTCAACCATGAGATTGCTATTCTAAGAGTCAGACAGAATAACACACACACACACACACACACACACACACACACACACACACACACACACACACACACACACACACACACACACACACACACACACACACACACACACACACACACACACACACACACACACACACAGGAGGGGAGATAATGGAAGAGATAAGTACTGCCCTGCAGAAAGGGAGAGACATGAGATGATGACATGAGATAATAATCCAAGGGGAAGATGAGAAGAGGCAGAAAAATAACAGGATAAGGAGGACAGACGTGTGAGCGTTCGTTCTCTCGTCTGCTCCGCAGGGTGTTGTGTTTGGGCTATGAGTCACCAATATATGCAGTGTCTCTCTCTCTCTATCACGTTGTGTCCAACTTTCCGTGGCTCTGCCATCTCCACCGCTTTCTGCTCTCCTCTGTTGCTATAATTGCGTCAAACCACAAAATCAAAGTCAAAATAATAAATGCAGCTTTCGCTAGACTACATAACAACACGTTAAAAATCGGTAGGGAATTTCGATGCAATCCACGAACCACTTTGCAGCAAAGCAGGATGTGTAAAGGATCTTGATATGATCATGAATTAATAATGATTTGAGATTATGATGAGTAAGCTATTTAGAGGTTGTGCCTCTGTCTATTTTACACTTTGAACCCCTTGCTCTTTTATCTTGCTTAAAAGCACTTGGGTGCTACTCGAGCCACAGCACGGCTGTGTGAAATGCTTTTAAAGGCTAGTGACGCAGGTGTCAACAAAAAGATTATAAATTTAGGTGGCTACTTCAATTTTGTATACACTTTTGCATATACTTAACGCCAGTGACGCTGTTATGTGAGCAGCCAGTGGACTATTGCATCATGAATAGCTTCTCCATAAACATCAGCACACGTGTGCGACTGTGCATACATCCCGACACGTAATTATGTCCACCGTCTGTCTCCCCATTGGCCGTCTCTGTGGACACTGACATCACATTCCAATTAGGTTAGCTCCCTAGCCCCGCCCACTGAGATACACGGATGGTAACCATGATGTTGTAACCCACCACACACACATCTCAAAACAAGACTGATGTTGTAACCCACCACACACACATCTCAAAACAAGACTGATGTTGTAACCCACCACACACACATCTCAAAACCAGACTTTTCCCGTTTGAAGTGGTGAGCGAAGCCAGATCTCATTCCATGGACTGACCCCCCGCCCCGAGCATGATCTAAATGGAAAGAGGTACATTCCTAATGCTCTGTATAATAGCTCTTAAGTGAACTTGAAATCTCTTGCAGCCGCAGGGATTTTTCTATATCGATTTTCCTTTGTATTTTTCTCAGTACACCTCTCTTTCTATATCGATTTTCCTTTGTATTTTTCTCAGTACACCTCTCTTTCTATATCGATTTCTAGCAGAGTTTGTCTGCTAATGCCTTGTGTTACTTGCCGAATGACTCGGTGTGTTGCTCAAGACAGTACACACTGCGGGGGAATCTAACTCGCAACCTTGCTTGTCATAAAACGTTTTTGGGGTTTTTTTTTTGCACGACCATTCCTGCACACCAACACCTCATATTAAAAGTGAATGATAATATGCATGGGACCTGGTTCTCCGAAACAATGATGTGCGTCAGCAGGAAAAAAATAATTAAATCCCAAAATAACTTCTTGATGCCCACCACCCCTCTACCGCCACACTGCAACCTTTAACCCTTTCCACCGCAAAATAATGGATGGATCCACACTTTTCCACCCTTTCCAGTGCAAAAGAGGGGACTGGCCAATATGATAAAATGGGGAATGGCATGCTAAGATCTCACACACACACACACACACACACACACACACGTGAAAACCCACACATTAAAAAAACAAATAAACACGTAATCACAACTATAAGTTGAAACTTGTGACACCCACAGTGTGTGTATGTGTGTGGCTGTGCGTGTGATGGCTGTGTGTTAAGAGTGATGGCTGAGAGAGAAGCAGACAGGCTGAAAAGAGGATAAAGAGAGCCCAGCTAGATGCCTGCCTCCACCTCCATTTATACTGACATTGCTGTCACAGCCAAACTGCCAAAGTACGAACACACTTTCTGATTGGTTACAGCCAGCAGGCTAGCAGGAAATTACCTACTGGATGCTGAGAACACAATTATACGTTTGTGTGCGTGTGTGCGTGCGTGCGTGTGTGCGTGCGTGTGTGCGTGCGTGCGTATGATGTGCGTGCGTGCGCATTTTTGTGCATGTGTGACACCATCCTGAAAAGCCTAGCAGACAACGATGTTAATACTGCCATCTTATGGACTGAAAACAACATGCATTTCATTTCATAATGTCATCCAAAACCAGGGAAGTTGCGTGATGACCAGGGAAGTTGCGTGATGTTTTCACGTCGTGTCATTGTCCACGTCGTCTGTGACGTCACCAGACGGGGCTGCCCATGTCACATGTCTATTGTTCGTGTTCTGCATAGGAACATAATCCATGACCCATTAGTGGATCCCGTTACATCTAATAACACTGTGACACAGATACAGGCTCTGCTTTCCCAGCTTATTGATATTAAGGAACAGCCACAGCATATATAAGAGTCTTAATTTTGTTTGTTGGTGTGTGTTGCGATAGTGTTCACGCAGTTTAATAACCCGGTCATAATACAAAGTGTACGTCAGTGAAAAGCTCAGATTGACAGAAGAAAACACTTTGAACAATTGCGCACGCGCACACACACACACACACACACACACACACACACACACCTCATCAGGACTGATTACTTTAATAACCCAAAGCTTATCTGAATTTGACACTTCTGGCTGTGTGCCAGACAGCGGCTCTGTAGCTCATTAGGAACTAGGTGTGCTGTGGGATTAAAACAAGCCTGCTACTGTGGGGGGGGGGGGGGGGTAAAGACTAGACGAGGTAAAGAAATGAAGAGACCAGACGAGCGGTCTGGTGTGGATGGATGTGACGTGACGGGTGCACTCGTTGACCCAGGTGGGGGCTCTCCCCCCCCCCCCCCCCCACCCCCGACGACGGTTGTCAGGCGGCGCAGACCTGACGTCACCCGCCGGCCGCACATTGTCACGTGACGCAGCTTATTAGTAAGCCAGTTATTAGCGTGGTGCGCTAATATCCTGACCCTAACTCCATCACTCTGAACCAAAACCCCTTTTACAAATGATTGCAGACGGCCACCAACAAAAAAAAAAACACCTGTGTGAACGTGGGGAGCCGTCTGTCCGTCTGCGTGCCTGTCTGTCCGTCTGTGTATCTCTATCTATCTCTATCTGTCCATCTGTCCGTCTGTGTGCCTGTCTGTCCATCTGTGTATCTATGTATCTGTCCCTCTGTCCATCTGTCTGTCCGTCCGTCCGTCTGTGTATCTATGTATCTGTCCGTCTGTGTATCTGTCTGTCCGTCTGCGTATCTCTGTATCTGTCCATCGGTCCGTCTGTGTGTCTGTCTGTCCGTCTGTGTATCTATGTATCTGTCCATCGGTCCATCTGTCTGTCCGTCTGCGTGTCTGTCTGTCTGTGTATCTCTGTATCTGTCCATCGGTCCGTCTGTGTGTCTTGTCTGTCCGTCTGTGTATCTATGTATCTGTCCATCTGTCTGTCCATCCGTCTGTGTGTCCGTGTGCGTGTGTGCGTATGTGCGTGTGTGCGTGCGCGGGGGTGGGGGGGGGGGGGGGGTTCCCACACTCACCAGTCGGGGTCCACGGGCGTGATGTCGATCCGGGGCGGGGCGCCGAAGGGCAGGGAGGTGGGCCGGGCCATGAAGTCGGCGTCGGGCGTCCGCGATCGCTCCCGCTCCCGCTCCCCCTGTCTCCATGACAACGGGGGCAGCTGCAGGTTGCCCGAGAAGCGGCGGCGGCGGCGGCGCAGGTCGGAGCCCAGCGTGGAGTAGGGCGCGGTGAAGGACTGGCTGAGGACGCAGTCGGGGGGCTCCTTGGTGTCCTGGGGGGGGGGGGGGGCACCCGTCAATACACTGGCTTTATACGGTTTGGTTTTTTTTGGTTACTTGACAATTCACTTTAAAAAGGATAATGACACACACGCACACACACACCCACACACACACAGGCACACGCACACACACACACACAGCTCATCCGGACCGATTACATTAATAATCAACCCCTTTCTTTCTACCTTTTAGGTTTTTGGGGTTATTTGACAATTCGCTTCAAAAGGATGATGACATGGGTCCAACACCAATGTACATTCATTAAGACACAGGCCTTATTGCCACGGCGATCCTTGTTGCAGCGTGTTGTTGTGGCGGTGTGTGTGCATGCAAACACGGGACAGTGGGGTAAGGCCACAGCAGCAAATTTAACCAAAACATATCAATATAGAGAAACACGTGTTCTCTCTCTCTCCCATTTCCACAGCCACGCTCCATACGTGAGATGGCTAATTTACCAGTATTATGAATGTTGCACACCGGGTGTCTGTGGCCACATCCCCACTATGCATTCAAATCACAAGCAGCGCACAGTTCGCAATGCATTTTCCATCATCCAGCGGTGGTGGTTCCGCCAGAGAGAGTAGGCGCTACCACAACAGACTCGCTGGTCAACTCACTTGTGTGTGTAGCGACGCTTGTTTTTTTCGCAATAGGTGTCACCAAAGAGAAAGAAACAGAGATATTCTAAATTGCCACACCAACATAGCCATGAAATCCCCATGTATATTTTCCTGTCTGAGAGCACAGACAGGAAGAGCAAATAGTTCTGATCTGCATGGTTAAAGCCAGCTCCAGTCACAATAAACAGGAATATGTCTAGCTGTGATACATGAACACATCCACCAAGGGGCGCCATATCTTTGTTTCTAAAGCCCAGCTGAAGTAGAGCGCAGGTCAGACAAGGCAGGCTGTCCTGGCCATGCAATGCATGCAAACAGGCAAGAAAATACAAATGAAACTCATGCGAGATAACAAATAATACAACGAAAATAAAACTCTACAAAAATAACGAAAATTTGCTCGAAACATGTTTATAAAGATGGCTGACAGTTTAATTAATAAAAACAACAATAAGGGACTGATGATTCAAGCAAGTCAACTGCCTTGAGCAGGGATATTGTTTGTGCCATAACTCTTTCACTGAATATCCCAATATGTTCAAGTATTGTTTGGCTCTGAGAACCATAATCTGGTGCAGATGAACACTTCTTTTCATAATCTGTGCCATGCTTCCACCGATGTCGCAAATAATTTCTTCTGCCTCACTGAAATTAAGGTGCAAGAAAGAGAGAGAGAGAGAGAGAGAGAGAGAGAGAGAGAGAGAGAGAGAGAGAGAGAGAGAGAGAGAGAGAGAGAGAGAGAGAGAGAGATCACCAAAGTGATCTCACCCCATAACTTAACTAACAATGTGTATGACACCCCCTTGTTGACTCATTCATAAAGGGCCAGCGGCCATGCTGAAACAAAGGTGTGAGAGGAGCTGATGGAAAGTGGGGGGAGAGAGAGAGCGAGATAGAGAGAATAAGAGCAAGTCAGACAGAGAGGAAAAGAGAAGAAGGGGAGAGAAAGAGAGCGAGAGACAGACAGACAGAGAGTAATGAAGCCCCATGGAGACCATCCAATTACTTTACCCGTGAACACAAACAAAACAATGTTCTTCTCAGCATATGTCAGAGACCCTAACCCTTGTTTCAAATTTTCATTTGTTCAGTGCCAAGCACAACATGTCTTCCTCTAGAGCCAGCTCTGGAGAAAGACAAAATAGATTGAAATCACCAAAACAACAAGTGCTGCTCTGTGGAGTGAACACAAGCGTCAACGTGCCAGAAGCAATCTGTCAGAGAGGCACCGAGGAGCACAGACACACAGCTCACCCCCTGACCACAGCTCACCCCCTGACCACAGCTCACCCCCTAAATGTTAGCACAGAGAAGATAGTATTTTCAAACCTCGTAGAATATGCTGCTGAAAAGCTCATGTGACGACTCAAACACACTTGACTCAGACACACTTTTTGACGGGCTTTGGTCTGCATCTGTCACATAGCCCATCATACTTGACTGAAGCCCAAATTGGACTTCCGCATTAGCAGAATACTGGTCGCTACCCATAGACGTGTACGCGCTCCTTCTGGCGCCCTCTAGTGGTCAGAAATCATTTATCATAACTTTGATGATTAACACAGAGCAACCAAGCCAAACGATGACCGCCCCTCCATCAGTGGTGAGTCATTCCATCCCACGTATGGAGCGTGACTGCGGAAATGGGAGGCTTACCGGTGACCGCTTCATCCTTGCATGCATTACCTCACAGCCAGCTGTGGGGTAATGCCTTGCTTCCCCCCCCAGCAATCACTGCCTGAAGTTGATAAACACCCATGGGCAGTGGAGATGAGTCAGGATGGGTAAACAACTTTCCAAGTGACTAATGTGCCAGTGACAGTGTTGGGAGATGAGGGATGGGCTGTGCGAAGGAAGAATGTGCACTGATGAAAAATAGCAAAATAATAACGGATGGGTCACGGCTCTAAGTGCCCCGATTCATCGTCAGACACGAAGCACTGATCCTGTCTGATGTGTGACTCGGATCGCTTTGCTGTGCTTAAATGGGAACAGGGTCAATATAATACTGGTATGGTAGGCACACACATAAAACCTTAAGTGGGGGGGCTATGGCTGTTATCAGGCTCACTGAAAAAACAAGAAGCCTACCTATTTGAGCAGATTGTATTTACCTCTGAGGTGGGAGTGGTGGTGTACTTAAAGGAGTGAAAGATGGCGTGATAAGAGCACCTCTCTGGCTTCACTAGAGAGGTGTTGTTGATGGCTATAGGTGGTGCTTTAAGCTGTGATCACACAATTAGCAGCAAAGCGCTCTATGTCACTCTCTGAGACACTCAGCGTATGCATGCACATGTGTACACACACACACACAGAGACACAATATGCAATTGATCACACCTTTCTACCTCTGGGGTTGTGGAAGCTGATGTGAATGCTTAAAGGACAATTCCGGTATTTCTGAAAACAAACGTTTAGGGTTGTGTTAAGGACATGTTTGTGCATGCCCGTAGCCAGCAATTCTGAAGCAGGCAGGGGCGATTCTAAATGAGCCAAATACCCGAGACAGGACAATAGTCAAAATTTCGGTGTCAACCACTCGATTTCATCCTAGACAAACCAGAAAGAGGGCTCAATGTTCAAAATACCGGAATTGTCCTTTAGACTTCACAAATTGCCCTGAAATACAATTACATCTCTAGCACAGCCTGTTGGAAGGTCATGGTTAGTTATGACCTGCACAGTCACCGCTGGTTTCATTCACACGTACTCACTTGTTAAATCGAACATAAAGAGTATTTTTGACTATTTTTTGACTATTCTTGTCTCTTGTCTGTGAACAGAGACCAACTAGCTATTGCATCGCAGCACACTCGAATAGCTACATCCCAGTGAGAACCATCTTTTGTGTCCCTGCGTACTGTTCTTTCTGTATTTCCTTTGAACACATTTGCAGCTCCGCCTGTGGCATGGTGTTGTGACTCCTAGCCTTTAAGTGAAAGTGCTAGCTGGAGTTGAGGAGATGAAGTCGTGTCCTTAATGATTGCAAAATACATTTACAATGTACTTCAGACAATGTTTGTCTGGTGTTCAATCATTTGTCGCTGCAATAAGATAGGAATAAAACAAAAGGAATAGTGATTGCATCTTTGTGAAATAGCACATCGCTGCGTAGATTGGATAGGATGTTGCAAGGCTTCAGCGATAAACCCTAGGGTGAGGTAGTTTGTGTGGTACAATTGAATGAATAAGTACAAGTGACCTTTGTCCAGAGTTTTCTCATGAAAAATAAAAAAGTTTAAGCTTACTCAACATATCCATTTGCATCTTATATCATTGCACATGCAAATATGCATGTGTTACGTCAGCCCCCTTTGGAGTTGGCAATGGCGTTAGGAATCTTGAGGAATCTTGTCTCCAATTTTTTTCAACGTGTATGTCAATGAATTGTCCATGCAATTGAGAGCCTGTAACACAGGGTGTATGACTGGTGAAATGTTGGTGAACCACCTTATGTATGCAGATGATTTGGTCATTATTAGCCCAAGTAGTGCTGGACTACAGCAACTCCTTAATATCTGCACTGAGTATGGATTAAAACATGACATTAAATACAATGCTAGCAAGAGTGCTGTTTTAATATGCAGAACCAAACAGGATAAAAGGCTAAATTTCCCTGCATTCAAACTGTCTGGCAATATTCTTGATGTATGTAGAAGGATTAAATACCTTGGACATTTTATAAATGATCAGTTGAATGATGACGATGATGTGTACAGACAATGCTGCAAACTATACGCCCAGGCAAACACCATTGCACGCAAATTCAGTTTTTGTTCAACACAGGTGAAGGTAGCCCTGTTCAAAGCATATCGTACACCGCTTTACTGTGCTCAATTATGGTCAAGCTACAAAAAATCTAGCATGCAGAGGCTGAAAGTTGCGTACAATGATGCTATGCGCATCCTTTTAAAAATACCCAGAGGGGGCATTGCCAGCCATGACATGTTTGTCACTGCAGGAGTGAGCACATTCCATGCACTTTTAAGAAAACTTAAGTTTAAATTTATGAACCGATTGGAGGAATCTCGGAATAGTATCATTGTGGTACTTGTAAATCCCACTCTGAGCTGTGCTCGTTATACCTCCAGCCTGAGGGTGCACTGGCTGAAATGTTTGCATATGAACTGACTTTTTATATTGTTGTACTGTATTTGTCTTGTGCTATTTATGGACCTGAGTCTGAAATAAAGTTTTCATATCATATTATGTATGTGCACACACACACACACACACACACACACACACACACACACACACACACACACACACACACACACACACACACACACACACACACACACACACACACACACACACACACGATGCCAAAGGTTGTTCTATTTAGATTTTTTGGGGCAGGCCAGACTGTCCAACAATCAGAACGGCCCTTTTGGCATTTTGCCAAATGCCAGATGGTCAATCCTTCCCTGAATGCCACACAAAAAAAAACATGCTTATATTGAACTATCATCTGAACAAGATGAGAGACAATATACGGCTCTGAAGAAGAAAGACATGGAACAGTGAATGGGTGTGTGTGTGTGGCAAATAGAATATTTACATGTTAATGCCCACTTACTTAATATGCTATTAAATGTATGCATTATATCTTGCATTTTTGCCCCCCCCCCCCATTCAATCCCAAGCAATTCAATTTTGAGTGTAAAAGGTACAAGATCACCTGCGGGTATATAAGCTGTGTGCTTGTGCGGTGCTCTTCAGCTGGCAGCTACCTCCTTGACCAGTAAAGGCATCAGCTGACTGTGTTTTTCCGTTATTCATTCAGTGTAACGGCTGGGTAAGCAACAGGGGAAACAGGACTCAATAGCATGACTCAGGAGGCAAAAGTCTTGGTAGAAAGAATGATCTTTACTAGCAGATAGGTTGGTACACAGATAATCAGTTGGAGATCAGGGCAAACAATCCGGCAGGGAGAAGGCAAAGATGTAGTCGGGAGTAAAGCAGGCAGGAATCAAAAACCGGGAACCGTATTTATCACTCGGAAACTGATGGGACGCTTGATACAAAGAACAAGGACCAACAGGCACTTATGAAGGGAAACACACTGGCTAAATACACTGGGAGGGGAATGTTAATGAGGGACAGGTGAAAACCATCAAGGTGAGTGAGGAAAATAAGAGATGCCAGAAACAAGGACAGGGATTGAAATAATCAAAATGTGACATTCAGTTGGGTACATTTTTTTCATTTTAATTTTCATCTATTTCATTTACCGTTATGCATCGTGGATTTGTAGTTTGTGGTTTGTTAGCAGTATTTGCGCTAGCTTATTATCCTAGACGGGGATGAGTTGGCAATAGCTTGTTATTTACCAGTAGTTGTTGACAAATTACACGACATAGGACGTCAAAAGGATCTGATGAAAGTTTTCCTGAATCCTCTGATACATGTATGTGTACGATTTAATGTTAAAGTGTTTTGTAGATTTGTGTTTTTTTGTTTTTCTCCTCACAAATGTATTTGTTTTGTCCTAATGGTTAATGTAGACTGTGAGAGCCAGAGGCTGAGAAACTGATTTGCACTGTAGTTTACCATTGCCAAAGCAACCAAGCACTTAACTGGTGATATGTCGCTTGTAAACAGGGACAATTGAGTAGATAATATACAATATAGAACAATATAGAATTAGCACTCTCAAAAGCCTCATATATAATTGATCATTTAAATAGCATTCTATAAAATATAACCGCATATTTTATGTTCATTGGGATTCTATTAAGCAATTGATTTGAAACGGAAATATCTTTGAAATGCATGGTTTTGAATGCTGTGTGTTTCCTCTTTGTCTTTGTAATTTATTCAGAATAAATCATTTCTAAAACAGGTCATCCCTCAAGTCAGCACGCACTCTAATTTGTTCCTTGGAAAATAAATGTTTATACGCCATGTTGACAGAAAAGAAAATCCACATGAAAACACACCATTGTATCAACTGCATCTACACAGCCTACCAGTAGATGTCTAGCAGGCCTTTTGTGTGAATGTGTGTTTGTATCAATGAATAAATGTGTATGTAAAGTTTTTTTTGGAAAGAAATGGACAACCGCAAAACCCATTGATCCACCCTGTCCGTGGAAACCATAACATAACATGTGATCAGAGCATGTAATCAATGGTGATTTTCAATAATCGATAAGGTGTAAGTAAGGTGCACTTTAATCAGGCATCATGGTTTGAACACAGAACATGATGCATATTATTCAGAAGACATGTTAGAAAAAAAGGAAAACATTATTATTATCACTATCGCAGGAGGAAACAGCAGCCTGTGCCCTTCACATAATAACCAATTTTGGCCTTAATATTTCCCTCTTCCTTTATTGGAGAGAGAAATGATAGCATTCCCCATTGGCTGAAAGATACACAGGATATTAATAAAAACGGAATGGTTATGTCTTCGGTTAGGGACCATCTCAACCACTATCTATCAGACGATAAACTGGCATATTGCTGCCTGTTTGCAGTAAAATGTCTGCATGAGAACAACGAGTAATCTCTAATCAAGCCAGCTTGTCTGTCGGAGGAAGAACCGCCCATCCACCCAGACGACTTGCTGAGGAGCCAACCTCAGATCAATAGATTAAGTAAGAGAGTAGAGTAAGATAGCTCATTTTAATTGCTATGCATATATATATAGCTGTATCAACCAGCTTCAATATTGTTAAAATGATGGCAAGAGCTTTTATGTGTTTTCCATCTGATTCATCAAGGTTTTTATCTTGGTCTAATCCCCACGCCCTGGGACCCTCCAGAGAGAGATGTGGCTGAACTCCCGGGCTGTGGTTGTGTTTAGGTTCACAACAATAGCCTCGCCCTCATGTTTCAGTTGTTGGACAGAAAATACATTATTAATTAGTCAACAATCTGTCATACTGTCTTACTTTAGAGTGATTAAACCATTGATAGTCAGTAAAATTGAAAATAATATACCATATTAAAACTCTGTTGTATAGTATCTATTCATATAGTGTTATAATGGGGACGGCCAATTGAAGGTTCGATTTGTAATGAAATTCATTATTTTATACATGCATTTAGATCTTAATGTATCTGGGAACAGCAGAAAAGTCTATAAAGTCCCAACATGTGAAGCACAAATGCTGTTTCTTCATGCTTCAGGTTAGTTAAACTCTGCATTGTGGTGCTCCAGAGGGGTGTTGGGTTAGGTTTGAAGGCCAAATGAGCCGTTTCCTGCCAGCTCACAACAGAGTGAGAACAGTGACCACACAGAAGTGACAAAGACTGAAAGAAAGAGAGAAAGAAGAAAAGTGAATGAACATGTTACAGAGCTTCAAAGGTTGATGCAATTAAAAAACACTAGAATGAGGCGAAGATTCGAAGAACATTGTGACAAAGCCGGAAGTCAAGCAGTCTTTGTACCGGTTTTCTCAACTAGTGGTGATGACAACTATTGGTGGTTAAAAAGAGGAGGAGGGAAGGAGTCAGTCAAGGCCAGAGAAAGAGGGAAGGAAGAGCGTGAGAGAGAGCGAGAGAGAGAGCCAGATAGCTTGAGGGCTTGAGTGGAGTGCCAGACAGCACATTAGGATTGTTGTTGTTAGACTGTCAGAGTGACATGTCAAGAAGCATGTTAGAGAAAAAAGACATTTGAGTAAATAGCCAGGCTTTCAGAACAGGGAATGCAACCCCATAGAAACATCTCAATTTACTCCCTTTTGTCAAATAATGGAACATTTTTTCCCCAATTAAAATTCTATTCATCTTGAATCCCAGCTAATAAGCACAGTCTAAATGTTCACAAGTGCTTGGATTAACGGCTAATGAGTGGAGTGTGTGTAAGGACACGTCTCTCTGTTCTGCAGTGGGAGGACACAAGAATGCAATCGGACCGTACACTGGGCTGGTCCGAACCAACGCCTGTGAGGGGACACAGATGAACTAAGATAAACAGTTGGCTGCATGCAACACACACACACTCACACTCACACACACACACACACACACACACACACACACACACACACACACTTGCTGTTTGTTCGCACTTATTGTATGTTGTACATCCTGGCACTTAGTACTAGCAATTGTAAATGCTTAGCACTTCTTTCTATGAATATCTTTACTGTACCGACAGCGATATATTCTTTATCTTTCTTCCGACAAATGTACTTATTGTAAGTTGCTTTTGATGAAAGCATCTGCTAACTGCCCAGTGTAAATGTTGTACCATGTGCGATGGCTAAAACGTGCAAGCATACTACTTCCTGGTCGCCATAGACTGGATCACAACCAACACCACAGCAGACATACCCAGTGGCCCAACAACATGCTGCCAAGGACCTGTTCGTCCTGGGGACGAACCACGTCATGTGGGCTGTTCGGCTGAACCAGGTTCAGTAGAGATGATCCCCCAGACAGAACAGCTGCAGTGCTTTCCGTTTGAGGGGTACAAGGAACGGCTAAGGTTCAACTAGGGTTAAAGACACACTTTCTGTATTTAGTGTGCTATTAAAGCCTATTATTGCACACTGTGATGGCTTCGATTAAGAGACATTTAATACATTAGGTTTGTTTCAGACAGTTATATCCGTGATGATGGATTAAGTTTGACGTTCAATATTCCCTCGTTTTTAGCTTTCTAATCTTAATAACGGAGAGCAGATTTAGTTCAGATTAGTCTTGATGACATCAGAATGCCACATGATGCCCTGCATGTGCTATTATGTGAACAAATTATATAATAAAAATAATGACAAAATAACAGTGAAATCAAACAGTTGAGAACTCTGTTCATATGGCGACGGTGTCCGACGCAACAACACAAATTTGGTTTGTTCTAGACAGACGTTTTATATATATACAATAAATTAACGGCGTTCAATAATCAATTTCGTTTTAGTGACATTGAAATATACTTTTTGGTACGGGACTACTTAAGTATGGGACTACTAACACAGTGTAAGCTTTATAATACATACAGACAGAACACAGTTCTAATTCCTGTGGTGCGCTCATCGCTGATCTCCCTCGCTTCCAAAGTGCTTCCGTCTGGCCGAGCTGGGTTTGGATTCGACCCGCCTCGGGCTTTGTCGTCACCGGGCACATGCTTGTGGGGGCGTTTCATCTCAGGCCTGCTTCATCCCTCGCGGACGGGGGTCTCGCGTCCGTTTTCCTTCAAGTCGTTTTTTCGCACGGCGGGGGTGTATCTGTTTGTACGTGTACCGTTTGTTTAGGTGCAATGCCCTGTGGCCTTATATAAGGGCCCTCCCTCCTCTGCAGTTTCACAACATGCACCCCTGTACACACACGTAATAACATGAACACTTAGCTAATTTAATCAAACACTCTTCAGGGCTAAAGCGCCCGCGCGCACGCACACACGCACACGCACGCGCACACACACACACACGCCACTCTAAACTAATCCTGCTCAATTGTTTGACGCAAGCAAGACCAACTTCCCCAAGCCTAAGCCAAAATCCAATAACATTGCAAACCCCCTCAAACTTTAACAGCACCGCTAAGTAACCTTATTACTACACTTTCTTGCAGTAATAATACCATGAGCTGGAACACCTTTCACGCAAAAGCGCATTCAGAAACACACGCATCGAGGCCTCATCCCCGAACAGAAATCACACATGTCTGCCTACTTCGTACAGCTTATGAAATCATCAAACACCATAAACTACTTGGTTCACAAAGATGCATGAATGTATTTGAAATTGCACACTTGCAACCACAATTGCACACAAATTGTGGTTCCGCACTTCATTCAAATGAAGTACAATTACATTTTGGTTTTGTGTTTGTCTTTTTGCTGACACTGGCTAGATAAGCAGGAAGTGAACTATGAATATAACAGCAACGTTGGCTGTAGGAGCAAAGGGCCTACCGAGTATATGTAGCATTTTGAGATCAGATTAAATTACCTCCAATATTCTTTCAAGCATTGTTTGTTTTGCATTGTTGACAACATTAATACAGCCTTCTTGTGCAGAGAATCAAATGCACATCTCCCCATAATGCATGCAAGCTTCAGTGTCCAAAGAGGGGCACAAATCAAGTATTCATAACCTAAAAGTAGCCCAACGACAAAATCACCCACCATCAATATGTAATTGTTAAATCAGCAATTACTTTTGACCTTTTAACAAACTGCGTGAGCCAATGCTAACCAAAAATGACATAATCACAGCCCTAGAGCATGATTCATACGGCGGTATGTGATATTTTGAAGTGTGCAGACTGCATGTCCCCTGCAGCATCAGGCCTAAATGACAGGGCCGTGGGTGGACTGACCACGCACCGCACGACCGGCGCATCACACAAATATTAATTCCGCTATAGTCACCATTTCCCCCATAACGTTTCAACGTTTAGGTTTCAACGTATCAATTCCTCTTGCACCTACAGATGGCTCCCTTTCTTTTTCCACTAGAAAGGTGTTCAGTTAGTGATAATTCACACTGCCACTCTAGCCACCAAGACTGATGCTGAAGCCACAAAGACTGACGCTGAAGCCATGCCAAACACTTCTTTATTTTGTAGATTCCAGGATGGCCCCTCCCCCTCACCTTTGTTTCCTTTGTTGTTACTGCCCACGATGTGGTAGTTTCCCTTAAGGAATCATGCACACCCATTGTCTCATTGAATACAGGCTTGGTAAGTGGCTGACTGTGTCTTCCGATGGTCATGCTCCATTAAATAAAAAATACATTGCTGTCAGAGAAGCTTTGGTGTGTTACGACGTCTGCTGTTGAGCCGACTCCAGCTTCTCCGGACTCCACCTCAACCTGATGACACCTGATGATCATCTTAAATCAACATTTACATTTAGGGGACTTTGCTGACACTTTTATCCAAAGTGACTAACAACCATTCACGCACACATTCACACACTGACGGCAGAGTCAACCACGCAAGGCGACAGCCAGCTCGTCAGGAGCATGGTAAGGTGCCTTGCTCAGGGACACCTCAACACTCCGCTAGGGGGAGCAGGGGATCGAACTAGCAACCTTCAGTTTACCAGCCAACCCGCTCTACCTCCTGAGCTACTGTCGCCCTGCAAACACCTTCTGTTTATATACTCCGGCTTCTCAATCACTCATCGCCAGATCGTCAAACAGTCTACCTTCATTAGCAGTGTTCCTGGTTCCAATGCATCTTTTGTTCTTGTATTCAAGTCGGGTTCTAACCCTCTGCTCCCGTCCAGATCATCTCCACCACCGCTGCGATATGGTCTGGACAGAAGTGGCTGTTCCTCCACGGCGCCTTCCTGGTTCTGGTTGGCCGGCTGGCCTTCCGCATCAACCAGCCTCTGCTCCTTTCCCATCGAATAAACATGCGTACTGCTTAAACCCTCGTCCGTTGTGCCCTTGGGCTTTGGGGCATGCCGTAACATGATGTTCACAATCTCTCGTAGACTTTTTTTCTTTCCACAGCGCTGGGGAAGCAGTTCTCGCAGTCCATAGATTCACAATGTGTTTTAATGCAATAATTGTTGTTTAAAACATTATCATTTTTTTTGTTGTACTGCTGAATTGTAATAATCTAGCTTGAACCATTTTGGGATACTGATCGAGAGCGAGATTACATCTAAACAGGATTTTTGGTAAAACAGAGGTCTGGTTTAAAAACCACTTGCGAGTACCCCGAGTACCATGGCAGATTTTAAAGGGCAAAATAAACAAAAATAAGGTTCCCTGAGATATTGACTACTTTCATTGATTTACTGTCCTGACTCTCTATTTTGAGATCAACAAGCCGTAATATGGTTTGAAAAGATAAAATGGATACATAATCAGTGCAACGCATCGCCCAAATAGCCTAACTGAACACGATTTAACTGGGTCAAAGGATTAAGTGGGGTTTATTTTGCACCCATGGTTTGCGTAGCACATCTTTTAACTAAATGGTGATGGCGCTGCTCAGCTGGCGACACGCAGCTCGCTCCAAACAATTTGGTGTGTTTATTGTTTGTGCTTGTTTGTCACCAAACTAAGTGATAACATTGCTTTCTGAATCAAACGGACAATAAAGTATTATCTTATCTTATCTTAAATGTTAACACACGGTGTTGTCGTGATAATTCTGAATGCCATGGCGCCATCTGTTCACTGCAGCAAACTTTAATCACTAAATTATTTTGTGATTAAATTTGTTAGCTTGAAGGCCTGATGCCAAGTACTGTAACACCTAGTTGGGTTTAAGATCCCACACATACAGGTGAAGCTTCACCACCCCCCCCCCCCCCCCCCCCCCCCCGCCCTCTCCCTCTCTCTTTCAAACACCTTCTTCTTAGTATAGAAACACGTGAGGGAAGTCGGTTCAGGCCTCTCACTGCTTCAGCCTTAGGCACTTTAATTAGGTTTACTGCATGGCTGTGTCAGCATGGCATTCAGCCCAGAATCCTGTGGCCACCCTGGGTCTCCCTGAGCGGCATTCCCCTCCATTGAACATCAAGCTGCAGGGGAGGAGAGATCCTGCAGGAGGAGGACCACACGGTCTCTGGCTCTCAGTGGGAAGAAAAGGTGACCTTGGCTGAGCTCCACTGGATTATGTTCCTCCTTCGGGCAGTGTATGAGGTGCTGCTGAATCCGTTTAACCTGCACATCTGGGGCAACAGCACGACGGTCCTGAAGGTCATTGCTGTCGAGCACGCCAGCGCACCGTAAATATGTATATATATATGCACACATACATATAAATATGCGTCAGCACAGCTGAGGAGCAGCCGGGGGGACTGCTAAGGCCTGTATTAGTAGAACTTGATACCCAACCGAGGTCCCCCACCCACGTTTTCATCACCTCCTGGAACTTGCTATGTATGACGAGCTGGTCTGGGACTGTCGACAAACAGGCGACTGTCGTCAGGCTGGCGAGAGTGAGCATCTCTAAGCGCTAGTGGTCAGATGCAGGGGCTTGTCGGCATGACCCTTGGCCATAGCCTTTAGGCATAGCCATCTGCTCGGCATCAGGGGAGTGAGGAAGAGGAGGAGGAGGAGAAAGTATGTGAGGACAGCCGCAGACAGAGACTCAGGCATGGAGAGCCATGGGGGCCGTGAAAAACTGCCGGAGACTGATTTTATATTTCCCTACCAGAGTCAGGAGACAGAGAGGCAGAGAGACCGATGAAGAGAAAAACACAGAGCGAATTAGACAGAGTAGACAGAATAGGAAACAGAGAGAAAGATAGACAGAGAGGGACAGAGGGAGAGAGCAATGCACACCCAGAAATAATCTTCCAACAAGCAGCAGCGAACACCCACCACAACGCTCATCGTTTGCACCTGCCACAGTCCTCAGGAGTGGGCCTTACGTGCAAATCAAACAGGCACTGTGTGTGTGTGGAAAATTACTTTTATGAGTTTTTTATTTTATTAAATCAAGCATTCAATGATTTGGAACGAACACACACACACACACACACACACACACACACACACACACACACACACACACACACACACACACACACACACACACACACACACACACACACACACACACACACACACACACACACACACGATGGGCAGGCAGCCAGCTGTTTGTGGAGACTATGCCGTCGCGTGATGTGAGCGTCCTTGTGTGCCAATGACAAGCTCTATCCTCAAGACTCTATGTGTGTTTCCTTAACTCTAGGATGTGGTTCAGGGAGTTTCCAAGGAACAGTAAATAAAGGTGTGGGTTATTTCATTATTACATTTATTTCCCACAACAAAGTACTTTGTATGGGGGGGCAGGTCCATTGCTGTGCTAAGAATGGTGAAGTTATGTAAATGCTAGAGGGGCTAGGTTTCTTGGTTAACTCATGTACCAAAATAACAGAGAGAGGCAGGTTCAGTGTCAACCAGAAAAGATATTCACACAGAGAATTTCAGTTACTAATAGCGGACGGAGGACTGTGACATTTCTAACAAATTACACCCAAAATATAGCTGCTATCTTACAGCAGCACCTGCAGCTCCTTTATATCCATTGGCCCAACAGCACAACTGGTGCGCATGTTGGTGTCCATATTACATCACTGGTACATTTTACTTATAATGGAATTGGTATATTTATATTCTTATATCATTTATAGTATTGGCCTGTTTCAGTTCCATCATAATACAATTATATTGCTAAGAGCAGAGAGCATCACGATCACTGGTATGAAATGGCTTCCTGTGATGTTTAAAAGTGACCTTATTCTTATGAATAAAGGACTCAACCTATACTCCCCAAAGAGCACTAAAAAAAACTAAATCTAAAAAGTTGGTGATGCTGCATTTATTAATAGTGCCCCCTAAACTGTGGAATAAGCTCAAGGAATCAGCTCAGTAAACAGCCTTTAAATAGCATTTTACATGACAAATGAATAGCTATACATCAGCATTTTACCTATGCTGCTTTCTCTGCAGATGTTATTGTATTATCCATTATGTTGTTGTTTTTATCTGCTTTTCCTCTGGTTATATTTTGCCACATGCTGTTCAGCACCCTTCTGGTGGTTGCAACCGTTCTTCTTTATGAATCTTCTATTGCACCGTACCATCATAAATAAAGCTTAAATGTATCTCATTTAGAAACAAGGTTGTGATGTTTTAGTGTTTTAGTGTTATGTTTTTCATTTGCTTCGATAATCATTTGGTTTCAGGGTTAGTGTTGCTAACACGTCTGTGTTGTTTGAGAGTGTCAAGTTTGCCTCCGTGTTTATGTGTTTCAGGGGGACATTTACATAACACGGTTCATGTCAGTTCACTGTTCCCAGGCGGACTGCACTCACATGATTAGGAGACACAGAGAGCACACTCTTGCTCTTCCTCATCGCCCCGGGCGGATCTCCGTCACTGAGTCCGGCAGCTGGGCCCTCGCCTGCACACCTGAAACACACCGGAAACAGGTTTAGCGTTGGAGAGGGACTGCGCACGCCGGGCACGTCAGAACCACCCGTCATAGGCGTGGTGCACACTCACCAGGCGTGGGCACACTGGCATGGACGAGAACAATGGAGAGACAAAAGAGCAGGCTGCATGCATTGAGGACCGGTTATCCACGGCAACATAATGGCACACAAACAACTGACACACACACACACACACACACACACACACACACACACACACACACACACACACACACACACACACACACACACACACACACACACACACACACACACACACACACACACACACACACACACACACACACACACACACTTCAGGCCATTTAGGGATGGAAAAACCTGGCGATATGCATTCAACGATCCAAACAGAACAATCACCTGTGGAGCTTCAGGACACACAGTCATGGCTTGTATTGCTCTAGTGCGCTAGTCCATGCTCTGGTGTTGTAATGCAAATAAAAGATTTCTAAAGTTTAAAACGACATGCATGTGTGCCAAGACAATGTACCTTCACCGTAACATAAAAACAAAATGACACACCCAATCTATTACTGATAATACTACGAGAGAGATTAGATATGAAGGAATATCTCCACAAAGTTGAATGCCCTAGGAAGAATACTGATGTATTTACCTTGATTTGAACCCACCAGGGTGCTTTTAAAAGTTTATTAGGTTTGATGATTTGATTTAGCTAGCAAGAATAGCTTGGTGGTTTCATCATCAGAACGGGTCGAAGCTGGGCTACATCACACAGACCCACTGGTTCACCTCACAGTCCTCGTTGCCAATCATCGCACCATCACCATTGACCCCCTGCATTCCAGTCCAGACCAGTATGTAAGGCAATCAAACGGTCGCCAGGCTTAAACCACAATAACAGAGACACAGCAGTAAAGGGAGTGTACACCAACATGCAACAAGTGCCACACACACACACACACACGCACACACACACACACACACACACACAGTGAGATATAGCATATATGGGACATAGTATTGTGGGATTTTACTGCGATGTTCCTGTGAAAACAACTAGAAATACAGGATTAAAAACAGCAACAACACTCTTTCCCGAAGTACGGTGCTGCTGCTGAACACGCAGCACAACACCTCCTGAAGGCATCGTTAAAGAATTCCAAGAAAATAATACAATTTTGCAAAATTGAGTGTGTGACAAAAAACAGAACCCTCCTTTGGGTTCTTGAAAATGTGTTTTGTTTGCCATTCAATGCATCGGCTTAACGACAGCCATGGAGAGCTCCGGCCTCATCTGCGTGCCTTTGTTCTCGGAGCGGTGGCAAGCCCGCCTGTCAGGGCACCAGCGTAATCCACACAATGGGGCGGAGATGATTGTGCCACTCGCTGCCTCCGGCGTCGGCGGGGGAATGACGCGTCTCAGGTCGCCAGCGCGACAGTGGCTGGCTCTCAAGTATTTAAACCATCGAGGATAATGTCTCCAAAGTGATCAAGTACCTTGATCAAAGATGGGGGGCCAAAGTCGTGGGGGGGGAGAGGCTTCTGAGGAATTTTCTTAGGAGATCAAAATATTAATAGGGTCAAATACAAGGTTAAGTAAGGCATAGACTACAGGCATTCCACCAGTTAAATCCGTCTGCATGTGTTATCATAGGTAAGAAGAAAAACCCCAAAGTCCCATCAGTGATAAGGTAGTGACTAGTGAGTGAGTAGTCAGAATGGGAACTAGGGAGCAATCTGCCTGCATTGCTCACCTTTGGGTTGATTAGGAAGGAAAAAGAAAGAATCTACCACAAGGATACTTTTTTTTTATTTCTAAAAAACTGTTGGTTCAAATAGGGAATATAACCGAATAATGACTTGGTACTAATGCAGGTCATGTCATTCAGTGTATCATAATAAGTTTATCCCCCAACCACAACTGCAGCCATAAAATCAATTTAAAATAAAGTATTCTTCATAAAGGTTTACCGAAATACAAACATACATGCACCAATGGTCCTGATATCTCTCGGTTCGAATTTCGTCTCACATCTTTCCTCTCAAGCTAATCTTTAGTTCTGCTTCCTTCCACTCCCTCCAGCCTAGACCATTCCATATTCCAACTGCTCCTTTCATGGACACATTTAGCAAATCCACCTAATGAAGCTAAAAGCAGGGCTTAATAGCTTGGCACGGTTTAATTCTCCCTTTACTAATCATTCAAAATGAGCAGGGAAGATAAACTTAACAGCACGTACATCAAGTACATCTAGTGAGCTAATTCAGCCTGTCTCTATGGAGAGCAAACTCTTTCACAAAAAAAAGATTGCCATTGCTCTTAATAATTAATAAGTAGAGTAAGACAGACGGCCAAACTAATTGTTTTAAGTACGGATGGACATCCAGACATTTTTCCTCTTTTTTTTTGCCTCGATGTTAGCAAGATTAAAGCTGTAAGTAGGAAAATATGAACGCACAGAGAATCCAAATGAAAACAAACCATGTGTGTGTGTGGGGGGGGGGGGGGGGGGGGTTAGAGCAGCATACTATAACTAGCAGACAGAATTCCCGTCATGACAACCGGTAAAATAGCCACAAGCTGATTAAGATTAGGCAGTCATAGATCCTAACATAGACAGAAAACTTCCTCCACTTCAATCCTGTGTCAATGAAGTCTGAGCAAATCTAATGTTGCCAAGATACAGCTAAAAAAACCCGCTATAAACGGTGTGTAGGAGGCAAGAACAAAAGGTTTTACCTTCCTTTATTACAACACTCACCCGATAGTCAATTACCCACCTGACAGACATCCCAGAATCCCTTCAACCAAAGGCCCACAGTTTGACACTGTGGGGGAAGTGTGGGCGTTTGGTTTAATGTGGGCTGGCTTTGTCCTTGTAGCCAAAGCCAGAGCGTATTCTGTCATGTCTCCGGTCGCTGCCGTAGCACTTGAGCCCACCTGACGATGGCCCTGGCTTCCACAATGCATGTTTTCTCCATCTGCTTGACAGATTTCCAGATAACAAGCTTCTGCCCGACTTGTATGGCCGAACTGACTGAGTCAAGGCGCCCAGCTAGTCAGTCAGACAGACTGCCTGCTGGCAGGAACAGATGCTCAAGCGGTATGACGTGTCCCATGCATCTCAACTATCTGTCTGGTTGCATCTAATAAGACATCTTGGCAACCGTCTGACTGTCTGTGAATGACCTCTTATCAATGTATCAGAGCATTCTTAATATATATCTAGCTGTGTGTGTCCATTCATCTCCTCCTCATATCGCTAGATGCATCTTCATTAATCTGTTCTCATATCTCTAGATGCATCTTCATTCATCTCATATCTCTAGCTGTGTGAAGTATCTCTTCTCATATCTCTAGATGCATCTTCATTCATCTCATATCTCCAGCTGTGTGTGAAGTTTCTCTTCTCATATCTCTATATTCATCTTCATTCATCTCATATCTCCAGTTGTGTGTGAAGTATCTCTTCTCATATCTCTAGATGAATCTTCATTCATCTCTTCTTAAATCTCTAACCGTGTGTGGGTCATGGTGACTTCATTCCACCAAAGTTATTATCATCAGTTTCCATCTCCATGCTGTCCACTGTGTCCATCTGTCCTGTCCTCTGCGTGTTTGATCACATTGAACACTTTGGGAGCTTCTTTACGCTTTACACACTAGATCACCAAATGTGTACATTAATAAATCACTCACTCGCCCCCCTCCCTGTTTAAGTGACTTGATGTTGATGTTGATGTTGTTCATGTTTGGTAAGAACTAGGATATCACATCAGAAGACGGTTGCTTCTTCCATTATTGCTTCATGTTTTTAGAAATGTAAAAGACAAGCTTCTGAACTGAGAGTGATCCACTGCACGGCCCAAGCACTAGAAGAGCACTGCAGTCGTGACACATCATCTAAGGATCTCATTGGTCTAGTCTACATATGAGGCACAGTCCATGTACCAGGCCTGTTGGGTAATTAATTACTCATTCAAACAGTGGTGAAATGGGTTGACCATTGTACGTGGCTCTTGCAGCTACTCTTCGGGAAAACAAAAGAAATGGAACACATTGTACATCGGTATTTAACAGCGTGAATGCAGATCAATGACTGGATCTGTTCCATGTACGGTCGCTAACCAACGGCATTGAAATAGTCTGCCGTTAAGCTGCATCTTAACAACACATAGCCATCCCAAATCTCACAAGCTCACCCCCAGTGCCTCCAGACATAAGTGTGGAGCTTGTCCGACTGTTGGCCAATAAGCAGCGATGCTTTGACAGGACATAGCGCCACAAACTTCAGCTGTCACAAGTGATGCTGTCACCATTTTTGACCGGAGATGCACCGTCTCTCAGGTTCAAGTTTGTTCTGTTTTACTGCGTTGTTACTCTTTCTAGCAAACAGACTTGGCAGAAATGGAGTATAATATTCGTGAGTATAAAATACTTATACTATAGGTGCCCTTGAAGCTAAACCAACCACCGGTTCAGAAGGAGCTCCACACATTGCACACACATATATGGTGTTATACTACGTGTCAGAGAAACCTCATACGTAGACATAAAAACCAACGGCTGGTTTAGACGGAGCTCCCCACATCCACACAACCCGTACACTACCACAGTGCATGTGAATACGGGCCTGCAGCGCCGACTGCTGTCAATATGAATGATAAATAAACAAATAAATAAACATTTAACAGCTAGCGATACACATAGGTCTATGAGTATACACCACCATGGATGAAATCGAAGGACCATGTTGAGAAACGTCACCTCCGCCATGTCCTATAACATCAGGGACCGTGGCGAAGATAACAAATGACTCGATTGTGATTGGTTGAAGGGATAAAAATCATTCTTGGTGTGATTAAAATCAAAATGGCAATAACTACTGGCACCTTCCATAATACGGGCCAGCACAGGCCACCATAGGCACTGGAAAGGAAGGGGTGAGGGAGATTATTCAGTTGGTTGAAATCTGCAACTTTAACGCTAGATTCTACAGAATTAAACACACTGGACCGCTAACAGGTTTTTTGTACAAGCTTGAGAGCAGAATCTGTAGAGCTCTGGAGAACCGACAGACTGTAGACCACATAGGGGAAAAGGAAATTGAAAATAGCCGTGTACACACACACACACACACACACACACACACACACACACACACACACACACACACACACACACACACACACACACACACACACACACACACACACACACACACACACACACACACACACACACACACAGCTCTGTGGCCTGGCTGGATGGGCAGGTAGCCAGCTGTTTGTAGAGACTATACCGACACGTGTTTCCTTAACTCTAGGATGTGTTTCAGGGAGTTCCAAGGAACAGTAAATAAAGGTGTGGGTTAATTCATTAGTACGAAGAAGATTCAAGACGCAGGTCCATTGCTGGGCCACTTGGTGAGCACACAAAAACATTACATAAACAGCACAAATAAATGTATTGCTGTTTTGTATTAAAGATCCCTCAAAAATGAACACTGAGGGACACACCCATATATCATAATCCCCATTTGAGTTTAATAGTTAAACGCCATTATAATTTAATCCTCTAAAGACATTACATTTTGGTGAAAGGACCGAGCATAAGCTCTTCTCTACTAGGACAACTTAGAAGAGCTCGAGGGTTGAATGTCTGTTTTACTGGCACCATTCTTATTAGAAAGTGGCCCAAATATGCTTGACACCAAAAATGGTTGACATGTTTTTCAGATATCCCGCTATTTCGGGTGATGTATTCATTGCGTAACTGAAGCAAGGACCTTAAGAATGAATGTCAGCAACATTTCAGCCGGTCGCACAGCTTGTGTCCTCTGCTCTGCTCTCTGTGTCGGAGGCAGGGCTCAGGCTGCACTTCCACCCCTACAGAGCGGACAGTGGCAGGTGACGATAACATGTAACTCAACGCTAATATGTGCCGCCATGGACCCATTACCGTTCTCAGAAGCTTTAGAAAGGAAAAGGAGGCTGGTGAACACAAGGAGGGAGGTGTCTTAATGGACTCAACTAAACAACAGTGTTTTCAGTTCACTCCTCTGCATAAGAGAGAGGGTAATGCATAAGAGAGAGAGATAGATGAATAAACTCAGACATATCTGTTTCAAAAAGCATGCTCTTTTTATTTTTTAAAGGTTGTGACAGACGTGAAAAATGTTTTGGATTTATGCGGCCAAAATAGACTTGAGTCTTAAGCAGAGCGAGCAAAGAAATACAGCCCAACTACTTCCGTGCTCCGTGCGCTTTGCTCCCTTCCAGCAATATGATTATATTAAGTGCGTTGCGCTACAAATATGAACCGAAATTTGTGATGCTGCCGGCTTCATGCAGATTAACTATCCCTCTTTGAATCATAAGGAGTCTGGTTGAATGAGGATGTCACAACATCAAGGGGAGCGGAGGCATGGAGTGTGTGTATGTGGAGTCAGTGTATGTTGTACGTCCATGCACTTAAAAATAGTACTTAACATTGTCTAGCATCTGTCAAAGCTATCTTTGTTGTATATGGGCACTTAGTTCTACGAACATCCTCCCTGGACCGACAGCGATATTATTGTTTCTCTTTCTTCTGACAAATGTACTTTTTCTAAGTCACTTTGGATAAAAGCCAATTGCCCGAAAGGTAATATAAATGTAATGGAGTGAGCACAAAGGAGCAGCACAAAGGTTAATTATTCATCAGGATACAACAATAGTTCATGACTACCTCACATTGGGTCCAACACTGCACTCCACACGCACTAGCCCTTTCTCCAGCCCCTCAGTTCTCGTCTGTGGTTGTGGACTTGTGAAACAGCATCAGTCGCAGCCCAAGTACTGTTGAGAGATCGACCGATATATATTGGCAGGCCAATATTATCGGTTTTCGTTTTTTCATGTTTTTTACGTGCATCGTATCGGCTGTTTTTTTTGTTTTTTTTTGCCGATTTTTTTATTTTTAATATTTTTTTCACAGCATGATTTACAGACAGTTCAATAAATGTTCCTTTTTTAAATTGAGACTTATAATATTTGTTATCATCATTGTGTCATTTTTATGATGTAAATTGAGGGAGCAAAAGCAGTATCGGCTTAGCCTGGAAATTCAGACCCACATCTAGACAGCTGTAGGGTCTGGCAATGAGTGATGAAAATGGCCCAACTCGAGGGGCGGCACCGAGCATGCATTTGAAAATATCACTGCACGCAATTGGATAACACTACGAGCAATCAGAAGAATACAAGGGGTGACGTATCCAGACCAGCGGAGCTAACCAATAGATGAGACTCTTGCTGTATCCGGTTGGTAAAACAGCAATGCTTTTGGCCCGCCTATATCAGATACACCGATGTCATTGGTTAATGTTCTGGGGCAGGGGAGTGAGTATATTGCTCGTTCCCAGAGTGACTCGCTGAGCAAATTCAAATTGTGCTTTGTGAGAACTCTAGATTTCCAGGGTAGCATCGGCTCCAAATATCGGCTCAAGAAAATCGGTAGCGGTGTATCTGTCATCGGCTAAGGCTGATGAAAAAAAATCGGTATCGGTCCTAAAAAATCCATATTGGTCGATCCCTATACTGTTCTGTTCAAAAGTCTGCATCTTACCAAGTACACTACAAATTCCTTCTTGCTCTGCCCATTTTATCAGAGACGCATCGAGAGGTGTGGACTAGGGACCAAGTATTCCAGAATAGTGGAATAGTGATGGACGGACGACTCTTTGCACAGGATCGGTTCCTTTGAATTGATACACGTGAATGTATCGAACCTTTCGAGTTTTTATATATTATATTTTAACAGAGTCCTTGAGACTGTGTTATATTACAGGCACGTTCCACACCTAGTGCCGTCCACACTACAAAACCTCTCTTCAATGTATTCCCAGTCATCATAGTTAACATTAATAAAAGATCATATATCGATTAATGCATTGATTCTGCATTCCACTTGTATGTAGGTAAGCTTAATACGATGTTACAGAAATGATTTCTGTAATATCATATTGAGAAAAAATAACATTGATGTCAGTGACATTTCAAATGTCACTGACCATTTTAATATTCATATTTCTTCCCTGTCCATTCATTCTGTCCCGTTATATACAATCCACCAGGATAAATAGGCCATATTCCGCATGTTTTACTTTTATTATTTGAATATTGTTGCCATATTTTTCTCTTTTAGTCTTTTTAGTAGGCATCCTAGTCTGAGAGAGCAGTATGTCAATCTCGCTCAGTGCCGTCTGGCTGGACTCGAGTCAGATTGAATCGCTTCTCGTTTCGTCGTTCAAAACCAAATTGAACAAAAGGGACAAGATTTCCATTGAAATTCCTCATCTTCCAGGGGTGCTGTGTGATGTGTGTATCACACAGCATGTGATCACAACACACCTGGGATACATGTTGATTGCAGTTGCCATAGTAACTCAATTGTTGTGGTGAGGTGCTACTAAAATGTCTGCCAAAAACAGACAAGACAATCAGGCCAGAGATTGACAAGAACATTAAGGCATTTCTGCGGTTAAGAAACGGCAAATCCAATGTGACTAAAGTAAATGTTGGGCAGGGATAATCGTGCAGATTGGATGCCGTTATTATTGAGAATATAAAACATCATTGCAAAAATAATTTCAGAATTCATTACTGACAAGTCATTTCTAAAAGTATATTTCCTCTGCAGTGGCTACCACTTCAAGTCTGTTATTCTGCTTTCACGACCATGCTTGAAAGAAGGAGAGAACAGCTGAATGACTCGCCAAGCGCAATTAAAATACCTCTCTACAATGTCAATTAAAAGACCTAAAAGACCTTCCTAAAATAGCAACATATCAAACATGTATGAATCGTGCACTCAACAATTGGCAACAGGACTGGCTTTTGTGGTAAATTGATTTGGGTTTATGGAGGACAGAAAAATAGTGCAGCGGTCAAACACTGCTTCAAAATGTTTATTTTTGAAAGCTTCAATTTGTTGTCCAATCTCTGGGTGAATATGTTTGGGAAATGAGAGCCATCTTCCTACGATTACAGAACATAATGTTTCAACTCTGAGCCCTGATTGTTGAATGTCCCGGTTGCATAAAGACTGAAGAGGTCCATCAGAGAAACCTGTTGAGGTTGCTCCGGGGGAGGACATCCAACGCTAAAGAAGAAATTTGAAATCATTTCTTATTTAGCCTGCGTATTTCATTTGAAAGCCATTTAGGTTGAAGAATTACAACTTTCCACCAAAGTGTTTCGATAATGAACACGTTTTGGCTGTTTTACGTTGTTGATGCTCATTTGTTTCATTTGTTTGATGTACATTTGTTCATTGTATTCGCCCCAGGACCTGGTGGCTCTCCCACTCCCTGATGATCTGCAGTTTAGTGCGTGTGTTTATTCTTTGCATGATCATGAATAGTGCTGGTGCTGCTGGGACATTTCACTGACACTTTGCACAATGTTCAAATCAATGTTTTTGTTTTATGGTCATTTGAAGTGGCCAACCCCCACACGTCCAAAGCTGTGTGTCTTGATTGGAACTTACATTGAAGCTCTGCAGTAACACGAGTCGGACTCGCCCAATGAGTGGATCCTATAGCCTTGATATTAGGGATCGACCGATACATCGGCCTGCCAATATTATCGGCCAATATTTGCGTTTTTGACGTGTGCATGCATTTGAAAATATCACTGCACACAATTAGATAACACTACGGGCAATCAGAAGAATACAAGGGGTGACGTATCCAGACCAGCGGAGCTAACCAATAGATAAGACTCATGCCGTATCCGGTCGGTAAAACAGCAACGCTTTTGGCTCGTCTATATCAGATACACCGATGTGATTGGTTAATGTTCTGGGGCAGGGGAATTGGGGAGTGAGTATATTGCTCGTTCCCAGAGTGACTCGCTGAGCAAATTCAAATTGTGCTCTCATGAGAACTCTGGATTTCCAGGGTAGTATCGGCTCCAAATATCGGCTCAAGAAAATCGGTATCGGCATATCGGTCATCGGCTAAGGCTGATGAAAAAAAATCGGTATTGGCCCTAAAAAATCCATATTGGTCGATCCCTACTTGATATTGTTGTTTTGCTTTTTTTAAACAAGTGTATTTAAAGCAAATTAACAGTTTTTTCTTCGTCATAGCTGCCCTGTTCAGAAATGTTATATGGTGTAGCTGGAAAGGAGCAAAGAGGTGCAGTGCTTATATGACATCCGTTTAGGATAACTTAAACGGAACTTAACAACACAGTGTAGAATGTTGTAGCTTCTCGTTTCATCCACACGTGCAAAATAGTTTTCTTCTGTAGAATATCTCTAACGAGGGGCAAGGAGCGTAACTCCGCCCCTTGCAGTTCTTAGTTTCAGGCCCAGGCTCTATGCTGTCTCGTCTCCACTCTGAAGTTCTGCTATAACAGAGCACTGCTGGATCCGCAATTGGGGAAATCAAGTTCATGTTCATGTTCCATGAATGTGGCTGCTAACAGTTGAGGACAAATGAATCAGCTACTGTTTATCAAGTAAGACACAGAACAAATGGCCTCTACGGCTGTGGCCATTGGTCCATGATTAACGTGTGGTGAATGTCCTCCAACTTGGTTTGGGCTTTTAACCACGTTACACCTTTTATCATAATCAAATACATCATTATTTTGCCTTTGCATTCAAACAGAGGTCATGACAAAACAAAGGGGGGCAAGAGAACTCATGCAACAACATTGTTGCAGCTTAGAAGAAAATGTAATTACATTTGAAAACTGAATCCTAAGCCGTGTATCCTGTATGCCGCAGGTTGGGATAGCCATGATGTCCTTGACTTCCCACTAGTCGTTTAGTCCCAAAATGTACAGTTCAGAAGAGTAAATTAATAAGATTCATAGCTCTTTCGATTGTAATACAGGTGGAGACAATTCTCCAGAGAAAGGACCAATCCCTACATTTTAATTTTTACATCTTCCCACCTAATTGACGCCAACTCTAGACATTTAATCCATTCTCTAGTTGGTATACTGATCACTCTCCTCTCCCACACCTTCAGGCGTTTAATCTATGGTACATTCAGCACACACCGAGTCTATGTCATCCGTGCAGTTTGAGTGGGCTTTCAAGGGAGTGATCGATATCACATGTCTGGAAAATGCCCACAAAAAACAAGCATCATTTCTGTATGAGATGGTGATGGTTGGATGGTGGTGAGGCACTGGAGAGTAGAATAGTGTGAGTGTGTGTGCGTAAAAAAGGGAAAGAGACGCATAGAGTAATTTTGTGCTGTCAGACAACTGTAATTACTGCAGCTATATTCAAGGCACAGCTGGGATTATTGAATTTTTGTTTTCCAATAAACAGCACAATTGGTTGCATTCATCACACACTTTCAAACAAGCCTCCTTTCCAATAATGCAACTTTACCTAATGCAACACTAAACTCAGTGTTTAATATCTTATGCTTTACCTAAAGCAACACCAAACTCAATGTCTAATATGTAACACTTTACCTAATGCAACACTTAACTCAATGTTAAATATATAATGCTTTACCTCTACAACACTAAAACCAATGATGGTGAATATTTGAACATTGGAAAAATTATGAAGCACACTTGTTACAAACCCAGTTACTGTCCAGGGGGATAAGGGGAGAAACAAAGAATTATGTTTTTCCAGTGGACAAAGAGGAGACACAAACAGAGGTAAAAGTAAACAGAAGGTTTATTAAATAAATTAAGATAAGAATCACTTTCCCAAAAGGGGAAAGCACAAACCAAAAACAACGATTCACCAAACTACAACTCAACCCTATCTAACCAAAGTAGCTCACTTTACCAGTCCCAAGAACACAAAACGCATCACTAGTTTGCACATACATATGGTCCTCATTTATATAGCGCTTTTATCCAAAGCGCTTTACAGTGTTGACTGACATTCAACCATTGCACACATTCACACACCGATGGCGGAGTCAACCACGCAGGGCGACAGCCAGCTCGTCAGGAGGCGTCTTGCTCAGGGACACCACGACACTCTACTTCCTGAGCTAATGCCGCCCCATACAGCAGTGTGTCGCTACAGAACGGCCCCCTGGCCCTGTGCTCCTGTCTGCTCCCATCTTGTATACAGCCCACTCTGCTAAGCACAGGTGCACTCAACTATCTGATTGCTAGAGTTCAAGGTGGAGGAGGAGGAGGAGGAGGAGGGGGGGAGGGGGGCAATCTTGGGAGAGAACACAGATAAACAAAACACTATGACCGTGACACACACACACACACACACACACACACACACACACACACACACACTATAATATGACAAACCACATATATATTAGATAACTTGGTACATGGGTGTGTTACAATGATGACCTAACCCATTGGCTGGTCTTTGTTGTACAGGCAAGGATTGAATCACAGAGATTACTCTCCAATTGTTTGTGTAGTTCCTATAATCCCGTAGGTAAAAAAAAAAAAACGTCTCTCACTGATCTGGCCGGTGTATAACTGGTGTGTTCATCTGGGAACCTGTGCAACGAAAGAGGTACCATTTATCATTTTATTTATTTCTGACCCTGAGGAATAGGTTTATGGGGACATTACCGCCAAATCTATTTACTACAGACTCCAATGTATCCTGAAGGAAAGGTTGAACCAAGTTTTATTGAATACATGTCTATAGTTCCAGTGTCCAAAATAGATACAAGCCAAAAGGATTAAAGAAAAAAGCAGTATGTCGCTGGCATGCCTTGAGATGTGTTGTTTTGTGGCAGACAGCGCAGGGACTCCTACTGTGATGGCTGAGTGCACAAACTCACACACAGACACACACAGACACACAGACACAAACACACACACAGCCTATTGAAACCTTGAGGCTTACGGTTCATCCATCCACAACATCCCACACACTCCATGACAAAGAATATAAGAAGAATCGAAGAATACAATACAAGCAGAATACATAAACACACCACAACATGAACGTATAGTCACTAGCTTGCACATAGTCTGACATTTGTTATTTCTGTTTAAAGAGAAATTGCATAAGAATGGAATTGCTTAATGCCACAAAATACATAAAAGCCAGCAAACATGATATTTTTTAACTAGGCTATAATTTATTAAAATTACCTAAAAACAAATTAAACAGACATTGTCCATCTATTGTTCTGTGCAGGTGAGGAATAGGCGTTTGGTTCCAATGCTGTGTTCTGAGTGGAGCGCTGCCTTTTGAGCACATCGCTGCCAAGTTTTCTAAAAAATATCTTGGCAGGGGCCACCTACTATTTATATGCTGCAGCCTACATACAACTCAGATGATTCATCAAAACAAGATTTATTTTTAAGCAATAAAAGATAATGGTAGCCCTACCTCTCAAACTCCATAACTGTGTTCTATGCACCAGTTTTTCCCCGTTATATTCGTTTTTGTGAGCATTACAACCACAGAAAAAACAATCCCTCATTGCAGATTTTAAGGTTGACTTTAAACCGATTTTAAAGTTCAGAGTTGGTTGGATGTTCCAGCCATCTTATCAAACTGCAATTGTATTATTTATTAATGAATTGATGTATTCACTGTTGTTCGGCCCTAGTCTTCAAACTACCATCATACCATTAATGAAGATCAATCTCAGCTTGTCAAGTTGACGAATGGGCCAAGAAATGTCCATTCCATATGAAGTTATAAATATATCATCAAAGCACAAAGTTGTCTCAGCTACTTGCTTTTCGAGAGCTGGTCTCGAGAAGCAAGACATTTATAAATAAGTTGCATCAAGAAGCATGTTCCGCAACAGATATATAAATATATAAGTGAAAATACAAAATACAGATGGGTGGCTCAGTGCTACTGATGTGCGTAGGCTAGGATGGTAAAGTGAGAGAGGCAAGATGCCAAACTGCCAAAAAAGAAGAGTGTTATGGCCCACACACAGCTAAGATCAGACTAGTTTGTGATGAAAAAGACTAAACACTAGGGTTTATCAGATATCAGAAAAATGGGAGAAGGAGAGAGATACTTTGTATTCACTCAGCGGTTATCAGTCAATTTGGAGCTCTTCTGTGTTCTGCTCTTTGATGTATTTTGTTATGATTAGGTATTCACAGACTATCTGGATACCTTTTTGTTAGGTACCATATATATTATTTTATAACATATATCAAAAACAGACTTGCCAATGTTGTAGCTCAATGGCAAAATATTTTGAATTCAACGGAATAACATTCATATTACATACATATGAAAAGTTAATTGTTCACATAAGTTGGATTGTTTAACCCATTGGAGCCGTTGGTAGACAAAAATAAACTTTACGTTTAACATATATACGTTTAGTGGTAAAATACTTTTAAAAGGTAAGTAAGGTAGCAACTTATCTGGCCAGAAGGAACCAATGTTGCGGTGACAAGAGCCTGCAAAATCGGTAGCCTCAATGTATTGAATATGTTTCCATGTTTCAATTCACAGAATATATATGCTATCATGTTGTTCCAATGCACGTAAAATGGGAAGAAATCAATGTAAAACATTGTCCAAACTTGTACGGAGAATTCCATCATCTAAAGTCTCTCCATAACCTCTACATTTTACTTTTTGAAAACCTTCTCCTTAGTCTGATGATGCTGCATTTGAATCATTATCGTTTTACTCGGGTATGGTAAAGAAAACGATGAACATACACATAAGCAGAAACGTCCAGTGAAAAATAAGCATATTCAAAAATAGTTAGACAGATTGCTTAATTACCCTCCAAAATCTCCTCCACAGCGCATCCACTGTCCTCACGTGGGAACAAAGGGAAGTCCCGCCGCCGCGCGTGTTTCCAGCGACCAAATTAAAAGCTCCCCATGCTGTACGAACAGTGGTGGGAGATCCTCCGGCTGATGGGTGAATTCCGCTGTTCTCCTTGGACAGGCAGGTCTGACTATGCACCCCGAGACGTGTTACGGTCGCGGTCTTTGTCTTTTTATTCAGCGTGCGTTTATGCTCGCCGTCTATTGGGGTTGTTGACTCTTTACTTTGCCGTTGCGCCAGAGTTCACGCCTACGTCACTTTCGTCAGGTGCATACTCCCTCGATATGCCATTCAGTGCCTAATAGGAAAATAGTACGGTAGCGTGTGTAGCCTAGTTTAAACCGAGAACCAGCCCACCCTGTGGAACCAATGTATTTGAAGTCGGTGTCCCCCTCCTCTCCTGTCAGCGCGTACGAACCAATGGGGAGCGGGGAAAGAGCGAGCGGCAGAATATCCTCGCCCAGCTCAGACGGTGAATATTTGATCTGCATTCACGTCTGCTGAAGAGTTGAAGTATAGCTATCGAAGGCATTTACACAGTTAAGGACAACAAAGTTTGATCTTCATATACTCGTTTATTATTTTTTCCGATATTGCACATATTGTAGGCTACGTAGTATCACTGTATACATGATTATCAATTGTAGGCCTAATGTATTATTATTACTACGTATGTGTGTTTAATAATAATACAAATAATAATTTTTCACACAAACAAGAACAAAATGATTTTGTGTTAAATGCTTTAACAGTCCAAAAAATAAAATATCTGACATGAAAGATCATTTGTTTTCATGCGTACATACATCATACATTCATACATACATTCATCCCAATCTGTGTGTGTGGTAGCTAAGTCCACGTGTGATCGCGGCCTGTGTGTTTGGGAGAGTGGGGCGGGGTGTGAGGTCCACACGGTAGGTTCAGGCAGTGTCCTGTGTGGCTCCTTAGAAAGGTCTCCTCTGTATCGAGGATATTGAGCAGGAGAGCCGCGTTATGGTCACTCCGCTGAACCACCTGGTTGGGGCTGTCCAGGTAGAGGTCTGGCCCCTCCCCCTCCTCATCAGCGCTACCAGCGTCCCCATGCAGTTCATTGGTCCCTTGGGCTCAGGATTTTAATGTGACGATGCTGTGGCCCGAAGCATTGCTGGAGGCTGAGCAGCAAATCCTAAGGAGCTGCCCCCCCCCCCCCCAGGGTACCACAGTATATTATATATATATATATATATATATATAATTTATTTATTTATTTTTAATACCGGCCGATATATCGTCATCAGTAATGTTTTACTCCCTAAGATCGTATTGGCATCGGCCCCTAAAATCCAGTATGGGTCGGGCTCTACTCTTAACACGGCAGTGAATATGGCAGTGAATGCACAGTATAACATCTTCTTAACCAGGGCTCTTGGAAGCAGTTGACTCTGTGATGTTGTGAGCTGTGTGGATCCTGCATTCCGGGGTTCCAGAACTCCACTGAGCTCATGTCCTCGGGGTACATCGCCTCTGTCTTTGCACACAAACACACCGTTTATTTTGTTTCCCCTCATACTGTGCACCAAGCGAGGAAACTTAAAGGGATACACAGAGATATCTGGTCGTTGGCGTTTGCCTGTCCTACCAAGATTCAGACGAGATTCCTTATTGTACGTCTAAGAGGTTAGCGTTCGCTTTCCGTTTGCCGGTTCCATTGACTTTTAAAGCTACAGTAGCCTAGCTTAAATTCATATTAGGGGAATACACTTTTTAATTACTTTACAACGATTTCCAGTGTGTTCTGAATAGTGGCTAATTCAAAACAAGATTGTAGTTTGTCTACAAACACACACGCAGCTGATAATATAATTGCACCAGCAGCAAAGAACGGAAGACATTGGAAAAAACTCTTTACGAAATTCACATCTAGACCTACAGATTTTAAATTTGTAGAACAATTATCTGTTAAGCCTCATAAAACACCAACAAACAATAGAAGTGTCACAAAATGTACAGTATTGCCTACGGAATCATGTTTTCATATCAATTTGAATATTGAGTTAACAAAGAGGATTAATGGTAATTTCTACAATAATAAATGTTCTCTCTTTTATTGGAATACGTCATGAAGGGGAGGGGTTAGGGGAAGAGATTTTCTGAGCCTAACTGTATTTCCTCTAAATCCCTATTGTATCCACCATGACCTGAACCCTGAACCCTGTGGACCCAGAAGCAGGTTCCAGATTAAATTAAAAAAAAAAAAAAGATATATTCAGCCTCATCACTCACAACAATATGTACTTAATTCCATAGAACCACTTCATTTACCCTATTGCTTTGACTCATCAAGCCCAAAAAAATTAATTTCAGTTCAAAGCAGGACAGAGAAGTATGGCAGATGTGGGAGTTCTTGCGAGTAGACGTAATATTAAACCATGCTATCAAAAGGTTTAGCACAGTCTTTAATAAAACTGCAAGAAGACCATGGGGGATAGACCTCTTTGGATGTAATCCTTTGGTCTGTTTGTTAAGCAGTTAGATGTCCATGGGGAGTGAGGGTGTGCATGTGTGCGTGCATGCATATGAGCCTATGAGTCACCAACAGCCCATTCTTGCGGTGATTCATAGACATATGTGGTAAGGGAGGGGACATTGGCTCTTACTTTGTTTGTTCATGTCCTTGACAGTGGGTTTGTTAGCAAAGGGCACTGGGCTGACTACCTTTCAACAGCTTACAGGGAGGAAGTAAAGTTTATGCTATATTGTATAATGTTGTATACATCTTTATGGAAGGAAATGGGTCCATTTTAATCCAAAAAGATTGAGAGCAATTCTGTTGGCCATCTGTAGGCCATGCACAAGATGCATCCTTCGTTTAGATTAGTGTTTTCATGGAAAAAGCTTGTAGGTAAAGCATTTGACAACACTGTAGTATACGTTCAGTGAATCAAAGATTGATGCTTTCCTTTACTTTTTTGAACAACAGATGCTATTTTGCCATGTGCTGCTCCAAAGTTGTCAACATGAGCAGCTTTGCAGAATTACCCACAGCAGCTGTGACCATGTTTCTTCATAGCTCACTAAATCCGAGACTCAAGGTTAACATTGCCGATGTTGTGTTGCAGAGGGTAGAGCTACCTCATACATAAACATGCTTATTGAACAGCAAATGCTGCCTTTTATGAGCACCGCATATCTAGACACCTTCATGTAGCGCTCACTTCAAACGTCTCCTCACACCAGAGTCACGCTTGAACCTAGAAACCCCGTGGCTGTAAACACATCAGAGAACATTTGTTCCTCTCCCAGGAGTTTAACATTAACCGGTTATATTCCATGCAATAAATGGAATATACAATGTGCAATATCACAAAACACATGAAGTCCCTGGTGACGGGTGGGGTTGGGGGAACACGGGTCTAGTAGGGTAAGGGGTCAGGTCTAGTCTACGTGATCTCTGTACAAGCCTGGGAGAATGAACCCACTGTTGTTGGTCTATTTTCAGCCAAAGAAACGGTATACAAGAAGAGGAGAGGGAATCGAAGCACATTTCGTATCTTGTTATGAACCACAAACATTTCAGCATCTCCCCTGACTCAGAGGCCTTTTTCACGAAATCATTCATTCATTCATTGATCCATGCATCTGATCTCACGCAATAAATTTAAATCAAGCAAATCTAATCAAAACCTTTGTAGGTTGGATGAGGAAACCCTGGATGACCCAGATTTTTATTTTTGTCAACACTAACATGATTGTGGTTGAAAATGTATACATTCATAATGGGGTAAATGATCAATGATGTAAACCCAGGGTATTGCGTGTCAACATGAAAGTGTTTGAATCGATAAAATAGTAATGATGTGTTGCTGACCCTTCAAATCAGACCATGCCCTAATTCTTTGTTTTCATTTGGGTTTCAGACTCCATTTATCTATCTACAATGCGTGTGTGTGTGTGTGTGTGTGTGTGTGTGTGTGTGTGTGTGTGTGTGTGTGTGTGTGTGTGTGCGCGTGTGTGTGTGTGTGTGTGTATCTGCATGTGTGTGTGTTTGCAGAGTGTGTTCGTCTGTATTTGTGTTGGTTTTCCAACAGGGGATTTACTTCTTAAGTTGCGCAGGCATGATTAGGAAGCACTGCCATCTGGTAGTCAGTGTGAGGTGCTGAAATACACACACACACACACACACACACACAATCATGTGAAAATCCAATCACATATGTGTCCCGACGGACACACATACACACCCAGTGATAAAAAAAGGCATGATAGAAAATGTTGCCGCATTCTTTCTTCGTCTCTTCTACTTCCCTAGTCTTTACAGCAAGGCACACACACACACACACACACACACACACACAGTTTGAACCTTGAGTGGTGCGTTGGAAGCTAATGGCTGGCTGACATCCAAGTGTCTAATTGTGCGATCCTGCGGGATTATAATAACAATCATTGTCACTCAGCCTCCCGATGGGGCTGCATTTTCTCAGCCACTTAAAGGTCAAGCACTCTAGTCCACGCTGTGGTAACACTGATCATCACAAGGTGCCTTCCATTGAACACTGCGTAGCAGGTAGAACAGCAGAGGATGTTGTCAGGCCAAAGCTGTGCTAGAACCTTCCGACTACCCCTCATCTATTCCGTGGTACTGTAGGTAGGGTTCAGGGTGGCAGGCCTGTCACAGAGACGGGAGTGAGGCAGTTTGGTTGTCGTAGGTCTGTTCCATTAAGACGAGGCATGGACTGGTTTGAGCTGCAATTTTAGAAAGCGAACAGCAAAAAAAAGTTACATTCCAAAGGTAGGACTTCCAATTCACTGTTAGGAAACCTATGCTTCATATCCGTGGAATTTTTTTTTTCGACACATATATACATGTATCATATTTATTTCATATATATATATATATTTATATATATATATATATATATATGCTGAGAACAGTGTGCGAAATACCCTTCAATATTCGGGGGGGTCCCCATCTCCTGATTGTTGCGCAATATCGATCTAAATTATTCTTATGCAGTAGGCCTATAGCAGTGGTTCTCAAACGCGAGCGTTCTCTAGCGGTACGAACGCGGAGTATGAACGATTTTTTTTTTTTTTTTTTTTTAAGTTGAAGCAGAGCTGGGTTCACCGTGTGACACACGCTTTTGCCTGCTTACACACACGCCACACATCCAACAACAATAACAATCCTGATCGCTCCCCCCCCCCCCCCCCCAAAAATCCCGATCGCATTGTTGACGGTTCATTTATTAGCCTACATAAATGAACTGGCTACAACAATGAAACAATAAATTATTTACAATGCTCCGAATGAGCACATGTGTGATGGCCGTGCAGTGTTTCCCACACATAGGCCAATGTGTGGCGCTGCCCCACAGATTGAACAACGAGCGCCACAAATTGATTCCGCTTTTCTTATTTATTTTTACTTGAACGCGTTTTTTAAATGTAACTCCGCCAGCCCGTAATCGTGCCCCCGTAATGCTGCCAGTCCGACATGTTCCCATTCCGACAGTCCTGTGCGCGTATGCAAATTAGCCATGTGCGCCAAACAGAAGAAGGGCCCTATCTTGCGCCCGGCGCAATTGACTTTCTACACCGACGCATGTGTCGTTGCTAGTTTGCACCCGGCGCAAAGCTGATTTTCCCCTTTACATCGTCTATCTCCTCATCTCCGAGTGCCACCTTTTTCGATGTGAATCCGAAGTGTGCCAGTGAGATTTTGCTTTCGCTTGTTAGCCATTGTTATTGACGGCCTACGTCATTGCTCTGGGCTCTCGCACATGGCTAATTTGCATACGCGCAGGCGCAGGACTGGTTCAGCTTAATGTTAAACAAATTATTATTATTAACATTTTTGAATTATAAATACTTGACATGGTGATCTCTTAAACACATCATTAGTGACAATAAAATTATTATATCATTTTTTTTTATTTTTTTTTTTACAAGATTGAGACCCCCCCCAGATTTTGCTTTTGAGTCTTTCAGGGGGTCTCAAGGGGTTAATCGGGGGGGTCCGACCCCCCCAAACCCCCCCGTATTTCGCACTATGGCTGAGAATCACCAGCATTAATAAGGATTGCCTACATAACCCAGGTACACTGAATGACTTTCTACTGACAGCATGGAGAACTATCTAATAATAAAGTACATTTCATAGTTACATAATGACGTCAACACGCTCTGGCTCACACGTGATGCTGGTCCCTGTCCAGTCAACCCTACACCTACAGTCGTTATTACTCATCTGGTAGGAGTGAGGCCTGGCATAGTGAGTACTCAGCAGATTAAAGTGTGTGGCCCATGCCCACTTACATTACACACACGCTCACAAAAATCTGTATCTGAATACATGTAGTGCATATTCATCTTTACCATGCAGTCATTTGCATGTACTGTATATGCCCACTGTGTCAGCACATTGTAGAGAATGGAAGACAACACATTATAACTGAGACTGGTTGTTCTAGTTGGGGCAATGGTGCAAACACACACACACACACACACACACACACACACACACACACACACACACACACACACAGGGTCATTAACACTGTCCCTTTACCCTCATATTTATTGTTGTAGCTTTAACTGCTGTATATGCTGTTTATATAAATATCATTCTAAATACATCAGAGCAAACAGAATCGGTATTATTAGTTCTTGGTCGGTGAAAAAATCCCACTGGTGTGCGAGCGGGGGTGGGGGGCGGGGAGAGGGTCCACTAATTAGCTTGAGCCACTGCCCCTCGCAATATAATGTATGTGCACAGCCACACACACACACACACAATGATTCAAGAGTTAAAGCAGACACCCTCTACAGGGCGTTCATTAGTTAGCAGAGAAGGGGGAGACAAAGAGACCAAGGGCAAATGTGTATTTCAGAACGCTGACGGCGTACTGCGACTCAAGCAAAGCCAATGTTGGTGGAGTAGAAACCTTTCTATTGGCCTTCTGGGACTTCACACACACAACTGGATTAACAGTGAAGCTTGTACAACTGTAATGCATATGATCATGTGCACTTTAATGGGAAGTACACCATATTTAGATATGTTTAACTGATTTGGCCACGCATGGTTCTGGGTTAAGGACTCTGATCTTTTGCACATCTGTTACAATTATGGCGTGCAGATGTTTGAAGCAGTTCGGTGCCTGATGCTTCACGGAGCTGGGCTGGCCGCGCAGGCTTTAGGTCCATCTTTCCATGAAGACTGAAGCGTGAAGGGCCTCTCGTGATCTGGAACCAAATGAAGACGATTAAATGCATGAGCCTTTAATCTCATAAACATCTCATGGATCGCCATCTAAAGAACTATTTACATGCGATATTTTAGTTTTTGGTCGTTTGGCCTGATTCCTAGAAATGGGGGGGAAAAAAGCTCTTGGTTAGTCGTGTAAACAGATAATATGTACGAATGAACAACATATACACACATGCATACTCACAGACACACACACACACACACACACACACACTTGTATTTAAAGGGGGAGGGTTGGGCATCTAATTTGTATGAGATTCGTGCAAAGTTATTAGGGTCCAGCTCAGGGGCTTAAGAGTTGACAACACACATAAAACAAAATGAAGATGAAACTTCATCTGGATTTATATGACATGCCCGCCACACAACATGTTTATTATAAGATAGGTCACCATATTGTCACATAAATATTGTTAGGGACATAAGCTTGTTTAGTCTCATTATATTTCTGTACATAAATAAAGAAGATAATTGCCATCAATTTGACTTCATGGTCCAAAAAACGTGGGCTTTTGATTCGCCAAAAGGTCATCGCTATAGAAATGACAAAGCTCAGCGGAGGCTCAGCAGAGGTCTTCAGGGATGTGTGTGTGTGTGTGTGTGTGTGTGTTTGGGGCGGTCTCTTCCATTTCATAGTCAGGCACTGGACCAATGAACCAGTGACAGCGGGTGACACTGGGTCAGATTGGTATAACCTCACATGGGGACCAGCGGTCAGTGCAGTCTGGCTTTGTCTCATCATTGTGTTTAAATCGTACCGTATCAACAATGTGTGCGGGCGACAATGTGTCGACGCGCCGTGTGAGATGTTTTATGTTGAATAAAATCGTTCATTTTTTCGAGACAGTATTCGAAACAGACAGTGGTACAGACTCACCACAACACTTCATGTGGACTGCTCCGGAAATTAACAGAAATATCAGAGCGTGGTTGGGGAAAAAGGGAGGGGGCCATGAAGGCATGAGCGCACTTCCATAGCGCTGGCCAACAGCTGTAGACATGACATGTAAAGCTGTTCAGGGGTCAGGGGGGGGGGTGCTCTCCGTGTGAATGTCAATGATCTTAATCTTCTGCCAGATGGCAGGATCTGAAGTAGATAAATAGAGGATGCAAGGAGAGAGGTCGCTGTGCTTTCCCCATGCAAGTCATCCTCACCGGCTTAGAGAGTTGAACAGGGTTGTAAGGGCAGAGGGCCAGCACTGACTCATAGGAACAAGGAAGGCACGCGTGTAGTGATTCCACATGCTGGTTCATCAGGGTTTTTCCATTCTTTTAAAATAGCTATATGTTGTATTGTATGACCTATGAAATGAGTAAGTAGTATAAATAGTATTTTTTGCTTGAAATTTGAGTGTCAGGCTTGGAACGGAAGGTGATCCTAATCAGAGGGAAAAAAACAAAATTGTATTACAAGGAAACACCGAATTGTACATTGAGAACAAGCAGAGGGCAAATGCTGTAGGGAAATGAATTACATGGAACACAGGTGAACCAAATGAGTCATCAACAGGTGACATACATTTGAATAGAACCAGCAGTGAACGGGGGTTGTTGCAGCTGTGAGATCGTGCTGAGAGGATGATGTCAAGCCAACATCAGGCAAACCATGTGGCAGGCGCTGTGGGACGTGACTCCGGGTGGAGAATGCTAATACAATAATGGAGCTCTGGAGGAGCAGGTGGCTGCCAGCAGCTATAGCACATAGCGGGTATAAAATGGCCTTTTATGGCCTCCACACTCATTTTCACATGCTTTGCTGCTGTTTGTCAGTCGTTATTCTGTAGTTTAGTCTGCCATTCGTAAAGACTGTCAAAAGAAGTGGGAGTCACATTGGGAGTCAGTCTGATCAATGTCTTCAGTTAATTATTAATGAATTGAGTTAGTGAGTTAGTTAGTGAGTTTAGTCTCTCAGCCAGGCATTATAGAAAATACATAATTAAATAAATAACCTGTAAGCCACCTGGACTGTCAAAAAGGGTAAATTTGTCAAAGCATCTTGTTTGGATAACATCAATTCCATTGAACACTGACGTCAATATCTGTCAACAAACCGTTTAGCTTTATTTTTTTCAACAAGTGATGAGTATAAAGTAATGACGAAGCTGTGGTAACAGCAAATCGTAAAACAGCCATCAGAGATGCACACAATGGCCATCGTGGTGGCCTGTTCTCGTCTCCATGGCGATATGCAGTAATCCCCCCCGCCTCTGTCAAAGAGATGCTTTGTTCTTGTTTCTGAGGAGCACCCCCAAATTAGCAGGCCTTCACGGATTTATAGACTGGTGATAAGCCTACAGGCGATATGTTTCCATCAACACTATAGCATTCTTAGTACCCAGTGTGTTCTTTTTCCTCCCAATTATTACCTCGGTTTCACCTGATGCTCCCTCTATCTCTTTCTTGATGCAATCATGTTTCTGAAACCGAACCTACCAACCGATTTTTGTTTTGGGATAAAAATGTATCTTTCTTTAGTTCTCATTTTTGTTCCTCATTTCATCAGCCCAAGTTATTCATGTGTTCATCTGTCTCTTTGAACTGTCTGGTTCAGTGAACGATTCTGAGGCCCCAAGGCAGAGTCTGACCTGGGCGTCGGCCTAGTGGGGAACGCCAACATTGTCTCGTACCATCGACTTATTGTTGCTTAAGGTCTTGTGATGGGTTGGCCATTGGGTGCACAATCCTGGCCCTGACCCAGTCCACAGCCTTCCCTATGGGCTGCACATTCTCAAGGCGGCTTAGTAAGGGTTACATCAAAGTGGGTAAATAGCGCCCTTTTTTTAAAATGTGTATTTTTTACTATTGTTATGATAGTGATGATATGATGTTTGTCGTTGTTGTGATAGTGATTGATGTCATAGTGATTAAAATACATTTTGTTTTTCTATTGCTTTAGTTATTGTTCGAGGATATCTTTCATTTTATTTTCTTGAATTTGTTCACTATAGGACACCTGCCCGCCCAGCAGCACTAGAGATTCCTCAGAAAGTACCCCGGAGTCAAGGTGCCTGCACCCTGCTTCCAGATGTACCAGCTCTGTGACCCCATGCTGGCTCAGCTGCTAGAGGGAGGTATCCACGAAACCCTTTCTGACGTAGCGTCACCAGAGGAATCAGTGAATCACAGTGGTGCTATAGTCGTACAGCGGTGGAGTCAAATAAACAGTGACGTGTGAAGGATCGTTGTTCTCCATGTGTTTGAGGCCTCCCTCCAGATGGAGCGTGGCAGCAGGGCTACTGCTCTGAGCTGCTGGGCCGGCAGTCCTTCATCTGTGACTCGTTCCACCAGAGGAGACTCCCCAGTCCTATCATGAAACGATACACTTACAGAAATAGTTATGGTTATGGGGCCAAACGTCTTATAGCAGTAAAATTGGTGTTGAATCACCATTTCCATGTTGATAGCATTAGAAGAGAACTGGTTGAATAACCTTTGGCTAGAGTTCAAGGAAGTTAAGCTTGACATTTATAGTAGGCCTACATCTCTTCTGCTTGATTCTCAGAGCCCACCCCTCGCTCTATCCCCACTATAATCCTAACTCACCAAATGCTTGCGTATCGTTTACCAAGCCTGTTTCCCCATCTGATTCTCACTCTCCCTTCTCGTGAATCATCTCGCTTCCAGCCCCACTTTCCTTTATCCCTCTTTAATTGGTCTTTCTTCATCAATCCTTTTTGCAGTTGCCTACATGCTAAATATACACCAGTATTGGAGATATCACATCAACTTGTGAAGACTGTAGCTGATAAGTGATATTAGGATAACGGTACTTGGAATGGCAATCAGGCCCTGCTTTAGTGCTCTTAAGCAAGGATACTACGTTCCTGAATGGTGACTGATAACAAATTGCAAAAAGTATTTAATTAAGTATTTTATTTAATATTCTAGATGAAAAGCTCCAAAATAGCCTCTTGGTTTCTCCAGCAGATATAAAGGGAGATGATGCCTTTACATCTAGCGCCCTCTGCTGGCACAAACTCGTTTGGCATTGATCATCGGTCATTGTTAGATCAATGGGAATTACTCAATCTGGGTTGGCCACTTTGATAACAACAATAAAAAGTCTAAAAACATCTGCAGTGTACAGCCAAATTTTACCTGAAGCAGGCCGACAAAGGGAAAATATAACATTGAATCTAATATGAGTGAGCAAAACATCCGCTGGTCAGTGACTAATAACTGGGACGGACGGAGGACGGACGGGTCCCTTGGAAAGCAGGCTGAGGGGTCTTCCAAGAACGGAGGTTTAACAAACAGAGTTAACGCTGAACTCTAGATTGATTGATTGATCCTGTGCCGACTAACCCAGAGCTGTCGGTTCCACAGCACCGGTTATGAATTAGTTAAATCAACACGGGGTTGGTTAACACAGGGTTGTGCGCGTTCACGGCAAACCTATAAAGACGTGATGTATGGCTCATGGAAGTGGACGATGATGATATTTCTATTCAAGGTAGGCCTACTAATTATTCTTTTTCCTCCCTCAGCAACTAAAGAATAAAAATTATGGAAGAAAACAGTATTGTGTGTTGTTTTTTTTTACATTGAAATGATTTCTGCAAATGTTGTCTCGCATCCTTTGTCGGCCCTTACAATCATTTGCGGAATGTGTTCCTCCTCGAGGAACGGGTCAAAGGGGGGAGGCATCTCATTGCGCAGAGTGGCTATATTGTGGAGGACGGCGCATGCAACAATTACATCGCATGCCCGTTCCGGACAAACTCCAAGTCCACGTAGGCAATGGAATCTGGACTTCAATATCCCGAATGTATTTTCAATCTTAACGCGGGTTCTGCTGTGTGCCAGGTTAAATGTTGTCTGTGGTCCATGAGTGGGATTAGGGTACGGGGTGACGAGCGTCGGGAGGCATGGATACCCTCGATCTACTAGGAGATCCCCATCGAATTGCCCTGCGATCAAATACAAACTTTGAGCTATCTTGCACAAGCACAACAATTATATAAGTTCTATATTGTGGCGAGCAGCACGGGAAGGACGAGACGGGAGCCCAGGGAAAAAGTCATACAACTCCCGCGCCCCATACACCGCACGGCTACGGGAGTTGTCTTCATTAGCACGAACTCGGAACACATAAAACCACACACACCTGACCCACACGAACAGCACTCTGGGTCAGGGTGCGACATTGAAACACTGAAAGCAACTAAAACCCCAGAATCCCCGGTCCCATGGCGACGGCGGCCACGCCCACGGTCGCCACAATATGTTCATAATGCAACGCACCCTGTTGAAATGTATTGCTCACATTGGATGTGTGCCATCAATGCACCCAATTACATTAGGAAATCCTGAAATATAACACCCAGATGAAAAGTCAACAAGGATAATGTCGGTCAGATAATGCTGACCTGCAAGTTGGTGAAACTCCATTTTAATGCGTCTCGTGGGTTTATGGCCTGGAAAAACGAAGTTACGCAACAACCGCTTCAGCGCAAGACAGACGCACTGAGCGACAGACGGTAGCTTTGCCTATGTGCTCAGCATCTCCTACACTGTACAAAAAGCTACCCGTCGCAAAAAAACGGAAAGCTATGCAAATTGTTTGTAGTGAACTGAGGGCAGATCCACGATTGGTAACATTTGCAATGTAGGGTTGGAGAAGGCTATTTAAATATATCAAAGAATCACGTGAAAAACGATCTCTCATCCGGAAAGGACAATATGTCGAGCTGTGGTCTAATTAATCTCTGTGAATTGCACGAATTATTTGCGCTCCGATATCAGTAGGCGAACACGTAAAAGCTGCGATAAACGCGGGTTTAAATAGCCTACTCTGAGCAAAACCGGGTTATCTTCCAAACTTAACCTGCGCAAAACCTGCTCCGACCAGGTTTGATTGAGAGCATATGTTTCTATAGCAACTTACATACCGTGTTCATTTTGGAACGGAAAACCTAGGGTTGCCGCTAACCCTGGGTTAACTTAGCTGGGTAAGTGATAAAACCGGCTTTGTGGAACACCCCTCTGAACAGGAGCCCCTTGTGTAACAGGTTGTAAAAACAGTCGTGTTGTATCCCAACGAGGCAATCAGGCAGGCCATCAGCAATCAAGTAAAGAAGGCGGGCGGTTTAATCACTCAGGTAGTCAGTCGTTCTGCAATCACACTCTTGTGTGAAATTATTTTCTTCCTGATTGAAGTGCAAAGTCTCGACAGACACCGGCAGTACTGTCAGGACATTGTGAGTCCAGGATGATTTTAAAATAAGTTTCCTAGCTTTAAGACCCTACAATGCATTTATATCCTCACTAATAGTTAGATCTATTAGGTATGGGTAAATTAACTTATTCTAGCAATACATTGTGGACCATTTGTGAATGAGAGGGCATTACTGGCCAGCTCTTTTACTTCATAATGGAATAATGCACTTTGGATAAAAGTGTCTTTGAAATAGTAAATCCAGTTGAAACTTTCAATACATTTCATCTGATTGTATTTGTATGACCTATTGTTCACAGAGGATTCTCAACATAACCATGAAGTACAAGTCATTCCCAACTCCTTAAGGAACCAGGCAGTTACAAGACTTCCTGGTCAGGAATACTTAGTCTGTCCATCTGAGTATGTTCTGTAATATCAAGTAAAAGTTGTTGAACTCCAAGGGGGGACACAGGGAGCTGGAAGATAAAGAACTACAGGTGAACTTAGTATAAGCCATACAGATCTGTCAGGATGGGGTCAGTGATGGGGTTGGTGCAGGCAGTTTCTCCCTGTCATCAAGTTGTGACAAATAGCATTAACTGTTGATTTACAGTCATAACAACATTATGTTTGCACAAACACAACCCTTTCACAACCTTTTAACCCTTTTTGACCCTGTGACCTTTTTACCTGAGCCTCCGTCATTGAAGAGTAGTCAGCGACCTGTACTGTTGGCAGGCTATACTCTGTCTGTCCATAAACCATCTGTTTACACACCTCCATACCTACGATTCTATATTTGATCAATTCAACAATAACAATATCCAAAGATTGACTAAACAAATAAACTGAATGATATTCTGTGATTCTCTTAAAACAGGACTAATAATAATGATGTCAGGCAGTGACAGTCAGACATCCTCCCAAAAAAAAAAGTCCAAAGTACCTTGACGACTGGTCTTCACTGGCCTTACATTCACTTCCCAGTGACATGACCTTGTTTTTCTTTTGAAAGCTGACATTTTGAATGAAAGGCATTGTCACCACGAGGGTTTTTTACCAGTCCTGTCAACAACTACTATTCAAACAAATCTGTGATTCCAGCTTGTGACAATGCACCCTACTTTTCAACACAGTGTGTATGCAGTAAGTCACTGTCATGCCTGTGTGTGATTGTTTGTTTTTCTCCAACACAGATACATATACCTATACTTGTTCACTAACTGACATACTCATGTATGGGGCAGATGTGTAGTGATCCAACACTGGCTACTCTGCTCTCTCTCACAGTCCAGATCCTCACCGGGGAAAAGGTAGGATGAACAGCCTTTTCTTTTCAGACTTTGCATTCAGAATTTGCTGAAAATAAAAAGACTACTACTAAAGACTCTACCATAGTTTGAGGGTACATACATATTTTTTATTGTAGTGTGGGAATGTTAAAAACAATAAACACTTAAATAACATCTGATACCTTCATTTCTAATTGAAAAGCATATTTGAAAGCTTTTGTTAGGGTGCAGACAGCAGCATAGATCTCAAATATAAATAAATAAGGGATGGCGGAAAAACACATCACAAATCTTACTTTTTATTTTGTTTGTAAGTTAACCTAGGAGAGATACTATGAAGCAATATGGAGATGTGAATATGTGATTTACACATGTACAGTAAAAAACAACAACTAAAAAGCCTCTGTGTTGGTTGACTAGTTGTGCCCGGCTGCTGTGTTCAGATCTCTGTGTGTTTTTACGGTGTTACAGCCCTTTAGGCGACCATGGCGAACACAGTGGTGGTCCAACACGCCCCGCCCTCTCCTCCTGAGCTGACCGGCTGGAGCTCTGACCTGCTGGACTGCTGTGATGATATGAATTCCTGTATGTATATATCAGTTTCATGACTCTACGATACCTGCATGATCAACGTGATGTAACGCCTCATGGAACAGCCACCGTTCAGTAGTCATATCATGAAGGGCCACGTCAGGATAGTGTAGCAGCTAGGCATATTCAGCTCACAGCCAAAAGGTTCTGGGATCGATCCTCAATGCTAGCAGCCTACCTGTAGGCAAACTTGTGAGTGATACCTAATCCATAGCTGCTCCTTAATTTATCTATATTCAATATGGGGGCACTTTGGCTGAAAACATCTCCTAAATGATGTCAAAGACAATTTCCATCCCTTTTAAAGGTGACATTATATACCACCAGGTGTGAGCGTGATTAGCCATTACAAGCCGTTTTGAAAATCGGCCTCTTCTGACACCACAAGTGGGCGTGTCCACCTACATGTATGACAGATAGATGAGAAAAATTTGCTACAGTCCACTGGGTAGGCTGGTAGGCTAACCTATCCTGTACACATTTAGGTGGACACGCCCACTTGTGATGTCAGAAGAGGCAGATTTTCAAAACGGCTAATCACTTACACGTCTATTATCTATTATATATTGTCACCTTTAAAATATTTTGTTGCAGGTTGCTATGCTTTCTGGTGCTGGCCCTGCTTTGCCTGCACAACAACCAAAAAGTTTGGAGAGAGGAGATGCCTCCCGTTACTGGACATACTCACCCCGGCCGTGGCGGCGGCTGTTGGGATCCCTCTGTGTGTGCCCCCTGCAGGCCTGGCGCTCCGGGTCGCCGTCCGCCACAGATATGGGATCAAGGTCTGTTTGCTGCTGTGGCGTCACATAGCGTCCCTCATATCCCCTTCAGTTTGGATATTTCCTACATTCATCTTGACGTCAAAGTGCCTCCAAAAAGGGCAGTTTGTTGACAAGACGAAGGTCCCTCCACGTCGAGAGGGTACGCTCACGCCAACCTGTGGGCAGAATGTGTGGCGCATGGAGCGGTTGATGTTTCTAGCTTTAAAAAAAGATTTCTCAATGTTGGCATGGAATCGTGATCATGGGGATAACACTCCCCTCCTGCCTATAACTCTCATCCCAAAATACAGTACATCTGATTCATTTTTCATAGTGTTCGAATTCAAGCTAAAACTGATGGCTTCACTTCACAGCAACATTTAGAAACTAGAATACTCCTGAATAACACACAAAACATACAGGGCAAAATCAAGATACACTGTTAGAATAGAAAGTGGTTGTCGGCCATTTAGAGAAAAACAAGCTGCGTATCGCAATTTACGACAACAACAGGAACACATGTGCCATATTTTGCCCACGGGCCGCTAATTGAGGGTCCCTAATTGTATTTCACTCTGTAACAGGGCACACTGTGCAAGGACATCATGGCCTCCTGTTTTTGTGGCTGGTGCTCCTGGTGTCAGCTAGCCCGCGAGATGAAGCTACACAACGGGGCTGCCGTCTCCTATGGGCCATCTCAAGCGGGTGTGGTCACCATGCAGCCACCCCCCACCACACTACCAAGCCCACAGGTTCAACTGGTTCATCATCCAAGCTTCATCGCTCCCTCAAATGGTTATGGGCCCGTAGCGCCGGTTCCTGGGCAAGTAGCGCCCGTTTACTTCACCACCTGGACGTCTGAGACATGCCCACCCTCTGCCCTTGGGGGCGGGGCCTACACGCTTCCTGGTTACCCCTATCAGAGCGATTTCCTCTAGTTTTCTCTGCCATCAAAATTGTACATTTCCCAATGCCATGGTGCAGTCAATTCAAGTCCAATTTTATTATCCTACTCTAGGAAATTTGTTTGAATTCAGGTATTAAAACACATTCAATCCATCATGAAAGACAACATAGCAATCAGGACACAACAATACAATATTGTACAGTGCAAGATCACTTCATGTGAAGACAAATATGAGCAAATTGCTCAGTGCAAAAAAGTGCTTAGTGCAATATTTGTAGAAATTCACCAATAGCAACACAAAAATATTCTGTTGTGATGGCCAGTAAAAGACAGGCTTGATAAGACATAACTTGGCAATTGAAACAATAATGAATACATTTTGACAGTGTTTGTGATTTAGTGAAGCTGTAAAAAAAATTGTATCTTTGGTTTAAACTTTTACGGGGATATTATATATATATAGACACGACCATGATAACATTAAAGGGGTCATATTGTGCTATTTTGTGGTTAATAAACGAATTCAGAGTAGTAGAATATGTTTAAATGTTTAAAACTAAAAAAATGTTAAACTTAAAAAATCTACCTTATTATTCACACACTGTTCATTGCTGCAAAACTGTACAAATGCTCGGCCTTTAGCTAAGGCCTTCCTGAGATGCTCTGATCAGTCAGCTGGCCCACTCTGTTGTGATTGGTCAAACGCTTAGCGTGTGGGTCTAAAGGCGCTGGGCATGTGGTTAGGTCTGCCAAAGAGCCCTATGTGGTTGCTGGTAGGGTAGTGTCTGTCCCTTTCAAAGCTCACATCCCCTGGAGCTACTGTCAGTAAAGATATGTTATTCATCAACACTTGCTAGCACTTGCCGTCCATAGTCAAAACAGTCAACTCTGACGCCATTGCGTCACCATTATATGCATGAATTGCATAGTAGGCCAAAGCATAGATCTACATGCTTATTATATGAACTATTTTAAGAAAGTAAAGAAGGTTATATATCTTGTGATTTTATTATTAGGATATATTTTCCATTACAGAATATGAACAAGACCACTTTAGTGGTGGGCCTTGTGTTGGGTAGTGCTAATAGCTCTACTGATTGAGTTAACACTGAACATAGTGGGGGTATGCAACAATACAAAACAAAATAAATTCTAGTTAATGCTAGACAAATGTATTTTATTTTTCACCCAATCTCCAAGTCGGCCAAGTTGGTCCAGACCGTAGCACACTCGTTGCCATAACGGCGTTACGTGTGGTCCCGTTGGCTAGAAAATAGATTTAATAATAATAATAATAATAAATAAATAAAAATGGACTTCCGGTTTACATATGCTTACTTATTTAATTGGATAATTCCCAGGTGTTCAGGTTTGGAGTGGTTGATTTAAGCGTTTTTGCCCCACTCACTCCATATAAAATAATAATATAAGAATACAATACATTTTTTAATGTATTTTTAGTTTGCATTAAAGATGAATGTTAAACTATTCGATGTAGGCTAATAGGGCCTATTATTAACTTTCAAAAAATAATTAGGCCTGTTGATTGCCTATTTTTCATGATAAAAAACAAAAACAAAACATCCCCCTCTGTTTTTTTTGACAAATCTCACCCTGTGTATAGGCGATGTACAATTCTTGGCAATTGGTATGGTTTTTATACTGTATGGGTAGATAATTACGTGCGTGTGTGTGTGTGTGTGTGTGTGTGTGTGTGTGCGCGCGCGCGCGTGTGTTTAGCGTTGGGGAGAGAATGGGGCAACAACAACACTGACATCTTTGTGTTCTCCTGGCCTGGAGGCTATGCATCTCTTCGGAACGCAGTGAATTTGGGACACCGCTAATGACCAAAACAACATTTCTGTTTAATAAACAGTGTGCCGTGTAACCTCGAGACCTACAATTTCAAACATTTAGACTGGTTTGACATCTTAATTTGTATTCTATTAAATGTAGGGCTATTTCGCGCCCTTTCGTTTAGTACATCCTTAATAAGTAAGAAAACTGAAGGTTTACTTTTGTTCGTTCGTTAAACTTTGAACATCGAGTGCTTCTGTCCGCCCCGAACAATCCGGCTGTGCGGGAGGAGGGCCGGGCGCGCGACCCCCGACCGCCGACCCCAATGAAAGCGGGAACCATAAACACGCGCGCACGCTTCCACTCGCATAAATCACGTTCACGTCGCAAGCTGGGACAGCGCCGCGAGACATGACCGAGTCCAGCAACGCATTGGCGCGTCTGAGGTGAGTAGCCTACTATGCCGTCTGCTGCTTGATAAAATATCGATTTGCCGAGCGGTCTTTCGTGGTATTAAATTACTTTTGAGTGTTAATACGTCGGACCAAAACTGATCTGGTGATCGACTTCGGAGCCAACAATGCCTTTTTTTTAAGTTCAGATGGTTCGGGTTCGTTGGAAACGTTTTTTCTGTTGCTTATATCGGTTAATTAGTTGTGGTGCAATTAATCGGAATTTTACGAATCGCATTTTAAATGCGATTCGTTATGTTAGTCGTTATATTGGTATAAAATGATAATAGTACCTAATACAGATACTCTATTATCTGCCTTTGTTAACCAAAGAGAAAGTTATATAATTCTAAAAGTTATTCCCCCCCCCCCCCCCCACCCCGACCTAATTAGGCCTTCTACTGGGACAGGGATCTTGTTCAGATGGTAGGCCTACTGTATCTTCTAGTGGCTTATGAACCGGTCGATCCCTTAAAACCACGGACATGTAGATATGTAGTTATTAACATTTGTCTAGCCTACTTCTATACATATATCCATGCAGCTCAACTGCAACATGCTGTTGATGGATTACAGCGCAGACCTGTAACGTGTGATCTCCCTTCCCTGCAGGACGTGTTGGTCGGAGTGTATTTGCCACAGCCGCTCGAAACACTGTCGCTTTAGGTCTCCAACCAGCGTCATGACCGCGTTCAAAGGCGTGTGGACCCAGGAGTTCTGGCGCTGCGTGGCGGCCGAGTTCACCGCAACGCTCATCTTCGTGCTGCTCAGCCTCGGCTCGTGCGTCAACTGGTCGGCGGAGGACGAGCAGCGCTCCCCCGCGCCGGACCTGGTGCTCATCTCGCTGTGCTTCGGCCTGAGCATCGCCACCATGGTGCAATGCTTCGGGCACGTCAGCGGAGCCCACCTGAATCCGGCCGTCACGGTGGCCATGGTGGTGACCAGGAACCTGAGCGTGGCCAAAGCCGTGTTCTACCTGATGGCCCAGTGTCTGGGCTCCGTGGTGGGAGCCGCCGTCCTGTACGGCGTCACGCCCGAGTCCGTCAGGGGAGGCTTGGGGGTCACCATGGTGAGAACAAGGATGAAGTTGTAGTGCTGTAAAGCGACACCGGAGCAACATGTTGTATGTCTGGGCGGGTCTGAAAACCTTTGCATTGAGTCAAACTGAAATACTTGATTTCATAAAAACTCTGATCTGTGTTTACATGACAGGTTCAAATGAGTGTATCGGTGGGCCACGCCCTGGTGGTCGAACTCTTCATCACTTTCCAGCTGGTCTTCACTGTGTTTGCCAGTTGTGACCCTAAACGCAATGACCTCAGTGGCTCCCCTGCTCTAGCCATTGGCCTATCTGTGTGTATTGGACACTTTTTTGCTGTAAGTACAAACAACGTTATGATACCATTGTGTTACAAGTGCCGGTAGTGCTATTGTTTACTTGTTGTGGGCAAATTAATGTCAAATTAATTGTGTCAAATTACTTATCTGACTCAATAGAGATGACATTCAAATTTCCAATGTTTATCATTTCCAAAGACTGTTGGTAACACGTTTGGTAACTTTTAGGTATGAAACTTCAAATCAGTGTGTATGTTTTGCAAGGACACACAGATTTCACGTTTAGCTACATTTTGTAGTAATAATATATAGATGCGGGTTAAAAAAACATTGCCCTGCATTTTGCTTAATACAGAGTATTGTGCAATGTGACGATCATGTGACACATGATGTTCATTTGATGTGTGATGGCTTACCCTAAGATCCCCTACACTGGAGCCAGCATGAACCCTGCCCGGTCCTTCGGTCCTGCCCTGGTCACCTGGAGTTGGGAAAACCACTGGGTGACATAAGAGAACTAACTGACCAACAATCCAACTCACTCACTCCCCCACTCACAGTTATTACTCTTTCAACATAAATCACTTAGTTGCAAGTGCTGAACAATTCATAATAAGGTTTGTTCAAAATCTTTTCTTCTCAGCAGGGGTCAGCAGTAAGTTCGGATATTCAAGTTTTGAAGTTAAAATGTTCAGGTCCCAATTTGATTTGTTCCTCTTTACGCAATATGCACACTCCAATATACTATACTTGATAGAAAAGCAGCTGATACTGTCAGAGAAATGTGTGGTGCATGTGTGTGGGTCTCAAACAGAGAGTGTGTGTGTTTTCAGATTTACTGGGTCGCTCCAGTTTTGGGAGGAATACTAGCAGCCTCTTTCTACACGTTCCTGTTCTGCCCCAACCCCGCGCTGAAGAAACACTACTCACAAGCCCGGTCCAAAGTCCCCTTCTCCTCCACCAAGTACCGGGAGGTCCAGAGGAGGCTGAGCGTGGACATGCTGGGCAAACAGCCCCTCTTCACCGTCATGGACATGAAGGCAGCCGAGGGGAAGGAGTGGGAGCAGGAGAAGGAGATTGAGGTTTCAGGGGAGGTCCTGTCCTCTGTATGACTAGTCAGGGGCCACCAAGACCCCGCTGCAGACAGCAGCCGCCCACCACTGAAAGAGACCGAACTTCTGTGAGCCCCCCTTATGCAAACCTATGCAGCGCATATGCAGACCTGACCGGTCAGTAGTGGCACACGTGTAGCAATATGGAGATCAAGGTTGGTGTTTGAGTTTGATTAGCTCACTCTTTGAAACTGGTTTGAGTTGCTGGGGCAAAGCTCAAAACCAGACCGAGAGTGTGTGAAGTAAGTTTACCGATGATGTGAGTAAAAGCGATCCAGGAACCATTAACATTAATGTTATTAGATTTTTTCTTGGCCATACTACTTCAAATATAATAACTATGGCAAATTAGACATTCAAGAGACCAGGAATTATTTAAATTGCTAAATAATAAGTATTGGATATAAATATAGATTTATAAATATGTAGAGTGGGCTTTGTTAACACAAACAATGGCTTGCATACTATATATGATGTATCACATGTTACTGTCAAATGTTAAACAAAAGTTGCATTTGCAAAAGTTACTGTTTTTTTTTACTGCGAGCCACATTAGCAGGGAGTTTTACGTTGCATTTACACACATTGTGAAACACAAATGACTATATCATAGAAATTCTAATAAATACAGGGCTTTATCAGAACCTCTTTGTCAGGATTTGACAGAATTATGCAACATATGAGAGACATTTCAAAGATAAAGCCACATACACACACAGGTTCAATAATTACAATATCCCAATTCTGAGACAAATATAGAGTTCGTGAGATATAGATATTAGTTATTTAACCAATGGTATCTTCACTAACCTCCTCTCTCTTTGTCTATTTGTATGGTATGCACAATCTACAGAGTCAGCCATATAAGCAGTCCACCACTAAAATATACTCTACCAGTAGATTTAGTCATTTCTGTTCCATGATAAATTAGATTGCTATGTAATGTAAATATTGCGGAATCTGGATAATGAAAAGGTAATGGTAGTATATTCCTTCCAATTCATTTATTTTGTGATAATTTGAATGTATAATGTGTATGATGACATTTTTTTCACAAATTTATTGACTCGTGCATCTAGTTGATTTTCTTGATTCTTCTTTTACTTTAACTTTAACTATAAGGTGAAGGTATATGAAATCACTTCTGTTCACCAGCAGATGGTGCTAAATACCTACATTCAAAACAGCCATCTCAATCTGCAGAACGACAAGATCTACCCTACCCCTAGTTTGCGAATGGAGTCCCTTTTATTTACCTCAAGAGCACCTTTTACAGATACATGTTGTTTTTCAATAAAATCACTCAAAACACACATATAGCATCCGCTATATGGTGCATGTTAACCCCAGCCTATACAGCAGCCTTTTAGAGGTTCTGTATGTTTTTCGTTGTTATTGGTAGAGCATTACACCATAGCAGTATACAGAGCAAAGTCAACACATTTATTTTCATGTGTGCAATTGCATTATGCTAAACAACACTGCCTGTTGTTTTTGGCAGTGACAGGCAGTAATCACATATAAGGTATCGCAGTGTTTCTCAGCATATATATTTTGGATTGCACATTAAATCATATCCTGACCTATCCTATCTTCTGACAACCCCAGATTCTCCATATCACACAACTACCTTAGTGACATGATACACAACCCACACATCACTAATATGAGGATAGAGAGAAGCTGTGTGACAAAACATGAAGCTGTGTGTCTATAGAGGACAATTATACAGGACCATTATGGTTATACACTGAGTAAAACCAAAACCAAAACAAGTTTTTTAAGGCTACCATTAGAATGCCATAAAAAAATATTGTAGGATTAATATATGGATCCATCTTTTATTTGACACTATAAACTTAATCAATATTAGGACTTAGGAGAAAGGGTTATGGACTCTACAATGGTGCATGGACAATGTCCCTATATCATGTATACTCAGCCATGTGTTAAGTGGATAAAGACAAAGATAAACACATTGAGTATTAAATAAACACTTGTAATTCTACCACCTATATGTAATTCTACCGTCCATGGTGGCACCCATTGCACTCCTTACCATCCCTGGAAGGACCGATCCCCAACTCGGCGTTCACTCTCAGGGGTTCCTCCTTGATAATCAAGCAGTTTTCCTTGCTCTTTGTGTAGCTAGGGCTGGGGGAGTGTCATAAATAAAAAATAATATATATATAAAACGACCAGCAATGACACTTCTTGGCCATGTGGGATTTTGTATTGCCTGCATGGTTCACATTTAAAAATAAGATACTCCCACCGGTTTGTAAAAATATAATGTAAGTCGTGTAACAGTCTTTTGACCTGTTCTCCACTGCATACACTCCTCCACAGAGAGCGCTGTAGAGGAGAGAGGAAAAGAGGAAATTAACTGCATAATGCATCATGTTTTATGTTTGTAGCCCCCAAAACACCGGAGGGTGATGGTGAGTGGGGAAAATGCAGCCCTCAACCTGTAGCTGTACTGAGAAAAACAAAACAACAGATCTAGAATAATGCATTATCTGAAAGGTGTGATATGATGCTATACCTGACTGAAATGCACCCATGGTTCATTCACAGTGGATCTATCACAGTGTTCCTCCTTCTCCACCCCTCCCTTTGTCCTGTGATGAGAACAAGTGACACGCAGGCGGCAGGAGGTTGTTGGTACAATGGTAGCATGGGGGAGTGTAGGCACTGGCTTGAGGAAGCGGCAGTACAAAAACCTAGATTAATCAAGAACCTAGAGCCCTCACTCGTCAAGCCAGGTGGGCTCTGTGTCATACATTACAATTCAATTCGTCTTATTGTCCTGGTTCTGAGAATAGACGTTGTGTAACCGGTCGTGGGAAGGGCGGCCCTAATGCCCGCCACACGGGCCTCAAACTCTCGTCCTCATGTCCTTCCACCAGCATTCATGCAGTGCAGCCCACTGGACAATGAAACCCCAATAGTCAATGCAGCTTATTCATCTTGGAGGATATTCTACATCCCTCATGATGAGTGATCATGATGAGATCTTTTAAGCTCAGATGAACAACATGATCTGCTCATTCTAACCCGCTCTCCGGAAAAGCAGCTCAGAAAGGAGGGATTGTTACTTTTTCATTATTTTTTATTTATTTTTTATTATTTATTATTTTTGTTATTTTGTGTTGGTGATAAGTGAATATTGTTGAGTATTTTCTTTTTATAATGACACACACACACACACACACACACACACACACACACACACACACACATAGCAACACAACACTATTGAAGCACCAGACTGTGGAAACAAGGCCTGCAATGTTAAACATGCTCTTAAGAAGAAACACTGACACACAAAGTCATGTGCTTGCTCTTCGCCCCGTCCACACATTGTTAAAGCCTTTCATGTTATACGCAGTATGTTAGGGTCCCAGCTGGTAAAACATGGCTTTTCCATTCCTTTTCGACAAGCCCCCAAACCAAAAGCTTTACTTTTTTCAGAACTTATTTTTATATTTGAAGATTAGTCAAGGAGCCAATTACCTGCACGACATGAAAGCCACCATCCTACACATTCTGCTTTGCTGGGCATACTTGGTTACCCTTTTGAAGAAGAAAGACTGCCTTTTTCCTCCTGAAGCAATCCCTGCATGGAAATCATTATAGACGTAATTCTAAAATAACTCATGTTATACATTTACCACTGGTTTCCTTATCAGTATCTGCATGAAGCACATAACAATCCAAGCCTTCATCTCCATTTGAAAGATGGAGTGCTAATTGGCCAGCATGCAAAAAAGCTGGATCTGCTAATGTGAAATGTTACCTGGAAAATGTTTGATTAATACTTTAGTGAACATTTAGAATGAATGTTTTCACTTTGATTATTTGGTTGGGCAATATATAGGCCCAATCATAATTCACATGATTGAATATCAATAAAAAGTGAATGTATTTTCCAAAAACTGTACACTTAAGGTGTTTGGATTAAAACAATGAATATATTCCAATCAAATTGCCCTTTACACTAACGAACTCATGAAACTGACATATATCTTCATTGTAAATGCAGACTGCTGACTACATGAAAGAATTCCATGAACCAGCAAACCTCAAGTTTCTAGAATCACAGAAGCATGGGATCCAAATGTTTAAACTCTCATTACTTACTGACGCTGTCCACAGCCGCTGGTCTCTGGTGGGGGTTTTTATCATCAGTTATTTCTTCACCATGTTATAATGGATGCGTTCAACATCTGACTCAATTGGGAATGTAAAATGAGACAGAAGTTCATTGTCAGGGTTTCCCAGGGGGGGAAACCTCTCAAGTCTATACCCCTGAAAGCAGATATTTGGATATTTGGATATTTACTCCAAACTACACATACATATTTAGCCTACTCCTACTACAAAAATATATAAATGTAGCCTATCAAAAAAAGTTATACCTGATATCAACTGTAAAGCCTGATTTAAGATGTGCATTTGGTGGTGTTGTTGTTTTAACTATATGCTGCATAAACACTTTCAATCTCGTGTTTTTGCAAGTTGCAACCAGAATAAACCAAATCAATGTTTCATGTGCTCAATTGTGAATTGCCTATATGACGACTGGTCCAATATGCAGTCGTGTAGGCTACTGCAGCCTTTCTTTAGAGGGAGGAGAATTAATCCCCTCTCGCTCGCGTTCCCTGCACCTTAAAAAAAGCGCTTGCTGAGCTGAAGGTCACTTAACAATAAAGCGTTCAGCGCTGCGGTCCAATACGGCGCATGCGCCGTTGCCCGAGGACCGCTTCGCAGACCAGACTGCAATATGGCGAGAATGCCTGGCAGGGCAGTCCGCTCCGAGTACACGCAGTGGGTGTCAGAGCCAGAGAACATGAGCGGCCGGGAGACAAGCGGAGGAGCCGGTGATGAGGAGGAGGGGGAGGGAGAGGAGGACATCCGGGAGGTCCGGATCACCGGAGACGAGGAGGAGGAAGATGCCCAGCTAGAGTGGGAGTCTGAGTCCCTGGCGGACCCCAGGGGTTCCTATGCTGCAGATCGGGAAGCGGTCGTTGTGCGGAGTAAAGACCGGTGCCGCGGCAGGCTGTCGGGAGACGAGGGGGCGGAACCGTGTGGCAGGACCCCTGAGCTCGAGTCTGAGACAGACGAGGAGTCCCCTCGCTCGGACCGGAGCAGGCTAAGCGAGAACACGCGCCTGGCCACCCGGTACGCGGTCAGGATCTTCAGGGAGTATCTAAGCGACAAAGCACAAAGTCCCGACTTCGAAACTCTGGGAAAGGAGGCGCTGTGCGCGGTGCTGCGCTCCTTTTACGCAGAGGCGCGCTCCAAAAGCGGCCAGCTGTACAGCAAGTCCTCTCTCATCAGCATCCGCAGCTCGCTGAACCGCTACCTGAACGAGCCGCCGTACTGCCGCACTCTGGACCTCACCAAGGACCCCGAGTTGCGCGGCGCCAACTTGACGCTGGCGGCCGTAATACGCAAACTGGAGGAGCAGGGCGCCGGACCCGTGGTCCAGAAGCAGGCCATCACCCGCTGCGACCTGCGCACCCTGTACACCTGCAGCGGCTTCGACGGCCAGACGCCCTTCGGACTGCTGAACAAAGTGTGGTTCGAGACCTGCATGTACTTCTGCACCAGGGGGAGGGAAAACCAACGCGAGTTGGAGGAGGACTCGTTCGGCTTGGCCGTGGACGAAGACGGGAGAAAGTTCGTCTACTTCAAAGCCTTCGGGCCTTACCACAAGTCCCGCTCCGCTTCCTGGGCTAAGAAGCGCCCCGAGTCGGACGAGGACACGCTGCCGCGGATGTACGAGACCGGCACCGAGTTCTGCCCCTACGCCAGCTTCGTGAGGTACGTCTCCAGACGGAACCCCCTCTGCCGGGCGTTTTTCCAGCGCCCCCGGGACCACTGCTGCCCCGGCGACGCGACGTGGTACGAGAACAAAGCCATCGGTAAGAACCTGCTGGGGACCAGGATGCAGATGCTGTCGCGCGCCGCGAAGCTTTCAAAGACCTACACCAATCACTGCATCGGCGCCGTCTCCATAGCGACGCTCAACAGCATCGTCGGCGTCGGGTCCGAGGTCGCCGCGGTCTACGTCTCCACCGAGGCGATCCGCGGCGCCGGGCAATCCCAGATCCAGCTGGTCATCCCGTACCTCCGGCAGGTGGCCGACTCTGTGGATCGCAGGTCGATGAGAGCCCTGAAGAGGGTCCTGACGCGGCGTCCCGCTGAGGACCCGCCGGGAGCTCCCCTCTCCAAAAAACTCTGCGACGGCTTGGAGGAGTCCCGCGGGAAGGAGGAGACCACCGGTGCGTCAGAGAGTCTTTTAAACGATTCCGCCGGTGACGAACAGACCACCACCGAGTCCCCGGCCACGGTCCCGTCACAGGTAACATAAGCGTGCTGAAGGTGGCCGATACAATGTGGAGCCATTTATCTACATAGCTTAACCATGTATGTATAACTATCAAGGTTAATCTTTAATTGAGGTAAAGTAACATTTGAATCGGCTAATCCGCACGCCAAACACACAGACACGACAGTAGGCCTACCTAAACGGCACTATCAAGCATGGTCCACAATGAGCCGGTCAGGAGCGGTTGGAGTTTGGTGCACCATGCTCAAGGACACGCGGGCAGTTGCCAGACAACAACATTATCCACCCACTGAGTTACAGCTGCAGTGCAAAGAGATACGGGTCTTAATGGGTGCTGTATTTCACAGGTTTCACAGGTTTTGTTCGTACAGTTTATATCACAGCGCTTTACAGTTTACATGTTTATGGAATTCATAATTGTGTGTGTGCGGGTGGGGGGGGGCTCATTGCATGAGTCTAGTACAAGGCCACTTTGATTATGCCTGCACTTCATGGTTTGCAAACGTCCCTAAAATCCTCAAAAATAAGTTACAAATATCACAAAATAAACTAGTCTGACTAATCCTTAAGCTACAACCTAGCTCACTCATCTCACTCCAGCTCGTTTTAGTAGCCTTAAGTGGCTGAAAGTAGAGGATAGAGTAAATTATATACAACTTTGTATGGTGCATAGAATTATTAAAAACGAGGTACCTAAATATTGATGTAATTCTTTTTCCAGGAACTAAACACACATAGCTACTCCACAAGGAGAAGTACTGATCTGGTGTTGCTCAGATTCAGAAGTTGCATGGGAAAAGCACTCTTTTTTATATTCAGCCGCAGTTTTATGGAATGGGTTACCTGCTAGTATGAAGACTGTTGTTTCTCTTGTCAGTTTTAAAACAGCCTTAAAGAAACGGCTGAGCAGCAGACAGACATGGGGTTATTTATTATAGTGTCTCTTTTATAGATTGTTATTAAATGTATGTTTATAGGAATTGTGAATGTGTGATTGGAATGCCATATCTTACTTTGTCCCCGCACTGTCATGTACATGACCTTCAACACACACGCTTACATACACCTATATACATGCTTACACTACCAAGGGACCACAATGGAAATAAGCCCATGGGCTTTTTTGTGTTATCCTTTCGACCTGATGTGTATGCTTACCTTTGCACGTGTGTCAATAAACAACGACCTGCAGTACCCTCACCTACTGCCAGTGGTACGCGTACCCCGGGGTTGAAGAACACTAACCCGTAACTAACGACTTTAGAATAAGCCAGCCATGGGTGTGTTTCTTTGTCTGTCCCAGGACAGGCGGGGCACCAGCACCATCAGCAGTATGAGCTCCGCCTCACCTGCACCTCCACCCCCCTCTGCTGGCATCCCCGCCATGGCCCGGCTCACCAAATCAAACGCACCCGTCCACATCGATGTCGGGGGCCACATGTACACCAGCAGCCTGGCAACGCTCACCAAGTTCCCAAACTCACGGTGAGTGAGGTTGAAAACTGCTATGGCCCTTCACTACTATGGCCCTTCACTACTATGGCCCTTCACTACTATGGCCCTTCTCTGCTATGGCCCTTCACTGCTATGGCCCTTCACTACTATGGCCCTTCACTACTATGGCCCTTCACTACTATGGCCCTTCTCTGCTATGGCCCTTCACTACTATGGCCCTTCACTACTATGGCCCTTCTCTGCTATGGCCCTTCACTACTATGGCCCTTCACTACTATGGCCCTTCTCTGCTATGGCCCTTCACTACTATGGCCCTTCACTACTATGGCCCTTCTCTGCTATGGCCCTTCACTACTATGGCCCTTCACTACTATGACCCTTCACTACTATGGCCCTTCACTATTATGACCCTTCACTGCTATGGTTCTACACTGCTATGGCCCTTCACTGCTATGGCCCTTCACTGCTATGGCCCCCAAAAAACGAAATTTACTGAAGCTACAGGTGGTTTTAACAGGTTAACATGTTTGGCTGTATGTTTTCAATTCCATGTTTGCTTTAAGGACCATGACCATGATGATATCTCTCTCTCTCTCTCTCTCTCTCTCTCTCTCTCGCTCTCTCTCTCTCTCTCTCTCTCTCTCTCTCTCTCAGTATCGGCCGTCTGTTTGACGGGACAGAGCCCATAGTGCTGGATAGCCTGAAGCAGCACTACTTCATTGATCGCGACGGTCTCATGTTCCGCTACGTACTCAACTTCCTGCGGACCTCAAAGCTCCTCATACCAGATACCTTCAGTGTGAGTGCGCTATTCATTGTGTGTGTAGTAGTGTCAGTGTTAACGCTGGAGTTCCCTGCTGGGACCCGGGGCTAGCTATGCGTTGTACAGAATATAACCGTAATGAGTTTTAGATCTAGGACTGTTTTTACTTTGTTTGGATTTGAAAAAGGTGAATGTGAGTATGTATGTAAAGGTAAAAAACAAATTCGGTCGGGGGGGCATTTAGGCCTACTTAAGAAGTGTGTGTGTGTGTGTGTGTGTGTGTGCGTGCATGTGCATGTGCGTGCATGTGCGCGCGTGCAGGAGTACTGCGCGCTGTACGAGGAGGCCCAGTTCTTCCAGCTGGAGCCGCTGCAGGCGGAGCTGCGGCGCTGGAGGAGCGAGCGGCGGTCGGAGGCCCTCGACGGACACGCGTGCAGCCGGTGCGTCGTGGTCCACGTGGGCCCCGAGCCGGGCGACCGGGTCTCCCTGAGCGGCGACCGCAGCGTCATCCACGAGGTGTTCCCCGAGCTGCGGGGCTCTGGCGGCGGGGAGCCCCCGACCACCACGCACGCCAGCCGCGTCCCGCTGCCCGCGCACTGCCTCCTCCGCTCGGTACAGGTAACGCTAGCACGCTATGGCGCCGTACTGTGCTGTACATACATCGCTGCAAAAAACCAACAACAACCACTATTTGATTGTTTATTCTGCCCTGTTTTGTTCATTTATGTTGACAAAAACAAATGTATCAAAATATATGTTAATATATGAACACATAAATGTGATTGCCACACTCATTTAAAGGTGACACATTAATAGCGCCAGGTGTGAGTGGGATTAGCCGTTACAGGTAGGCTGCTAGGCTGATCTATCCAGCGCCACATCCAGGTGGACACGCCCACTTGTGATTTCAGAAGAGGCCGATTTTCAAAGTGGCGTGTAACGTCTAATCACACTCACACCTGGTGGTATAACATGTCACCTTTAAAAGGTAGCCTCAATAATGAAATTGGTGCATGAGTAACTTTTTCACCAAGACAACGCTTGTCTTTGATAACACACCCACAGCCTCCGCCATAGCAACAATTACTATTCATAACGCATAACACATAAAGATTGCCCTCTATTATGCGTTTGAAATTAGGCTGCCCGTTCCCTTCAAGTTCCTCCCATCCCGCCTGTGGCTCTCTGGCTACCTCTCTGACCTACTTCTCGCTGCCTTCTTCCTGTCTCGTTTACCGACAGTCCCCACGGCCTCCTGGTTCTTTGTCTCTGGATGATTATGCGTCTCAGAGTGGGACTGAGAGACGAGAGAGAGATGGGGGGACGCATGGGAAGGAGAGGAGAACACATTCTCAGGCTGCTGCCGAGAGGGGACATGGAGAGTTGAACTGAAGGGTTCACGTTTGAACCGTTGTTCGACTAGGACACTGGAATAAAAAAAGCAAAAGCAAACAAGGATTGACCATTTCAGCACATTTTCTCTCTTATGACATAACAATCCAGAATATCGCTCTTAATTAGTGATAAAGCTGATGGGGGGGGGGAACAAATGCCCTAATGTTGCCATGTTTACCACTAAGTTATAGAGTGAGATATACTAATAACATACATATCGAAGTAGTTCTTTTGGAGCCCATTTTGACGTTTCTCTCGTGTGCGTGGTCCCCAGGCGCTGGAGCGGTTGCAGCAGAAGGGCTTCCAGATAGCGGCGTCATGCGGCGGGGGGGCTGACGCGTCCCAGTTCAGAGAGTACGTGCTGCTCAGGGCCAAAGGAAGAGGCCACCCACAGCCTGTCAAACAGGAGCCCCTGGAATGAGTTGTTGGTTCACCACGGAGAGCAGAGGACTCCACGGCTTCCCATCAGAAACCAACTCTTCCTATTTATTTCCAACCCTGTACAAATCCAGCAATGGACATTGGCCGGATGACGACCCAATCAAATCCCGGAGGATCACGTGACATGTTTTGTCCCGACTCTTTAAGGTGACGATCAGTCATATTACGGAAACCATGTTTCATATAAGTAATGTAATGTAATTTAATGTAATGTCGGGGGGGGGGGGGGGGGGGGAGTGGATCACGCTCCAAAAAATATTGTTATTCCTAAAATAAGTTCAAAGAAAAGGGCCTTGGTTTTATATGGGACACATTGTCACCAGAGATTTAAAGTCAGGACGGGTTGTTATGAAACCAGTGGCTCTCATTATAATAGCAGCTGAAGTAGTAGAGACTTAACTGCTAGCTTTCGGTCTGCTGTTACTAAGCCATAATGATAACATCCATCTAACTTGGCGAAAAGTATTTTTCTACCGCAATCAAAAATGCATAGTTGGATTGTATTTGGGATTGGTGTTACAAATGTATTTCATAGGGGTTGGTTACTCACAAAGAACATCATAGAATAACATAGAATTTGAATGATCATAATTTCCCCAAAATGTGGATGAATGAATATTTAATTGACATTTGAGGGTGTAGGTTATTCACAATTAAAAAGGACTGCAAATCTTAAAGAGCAACTCAATAAATAATTTGAGTCAGCACCCCTCTATGTTGCACTAGGTAAAACATGAATTGCTACTTTTGTTTAATGGTCTTATCATTTATAGTGGTTTCATGTCCTTTGTATAAGTTATGCATTTTACGATGGTGCAATGTTGTGGGCCCAACACAGAATCACAAATGATTGTAGCATATCATATTTGAATAATACTTAACCTCATATATTTTGTCTGATGAGGATGCAAACTGATTTTAGGAAGTTCAGTGACTCATTGCCGTTCTGAACCCAGAAGTCATGCAGGCTTTAAATTAGGATTCAAAAGTTAGGTTGTCACTCAAGCTCTTAAAACATGTAGAAATAATACTGTTAGATGGAGGGAGGGAACTGAACTCATGTGGGTTTGACACACTCCATGCTGACAAACAATTAACTTACATTGCAATCAACTGCACACATTTGAACCAACAAGCCAAACATTGCACTGAAATCACACCAACCCACAGATTGAAACTCTTGGGCTTTATTGAAGGTAAATACAAAAGTTTCACCCAGATAAAAATTGCAGGATTACTCTACTACTCTACTTTTCATTATTCTGCTGCTTGTAATTGCTTTTTTGCCAAGAAAATTTGTGCTACAATAATACAAACCATTTTTGGTTCACATAAAGAATGATGTGCATCCACCCTGCTTTAATGAAGCAGTGAACGTTGAACCCTACTAGGCAAGTAACTTCAGATCTGGCCATTACTTGTATCTCAGTTTTTAGAAATACATTTCAGCAAAATAAGCTTTTGTCTGTGTGCCAGAAAAGTGGAATAATAAATGCTAATTAACATGCAAGACATAAACCTTACTGCTTTCCCCATGCCCTCAGTTCATCAGAGCCACTAGGAAGAAAAAATATATGTAGAAGTAATTTATATTAAAGCTAAAGTGATATTTGTGAGCCGAATCCAAGCACTTGCTAGAAAAAGACCCACAAGGCAGCCAGTATAGTAAAATACTGTTTTGTTCTCAATTCAAATTGACTCCAGCATTTAGCCCCATAAGCCATTTTGAAGCCACAAATCAGATTTTTTTTTTATCCAATTGTGATGCCTATGGTTAAGAGTATAGCGTGTGAGATCAGTTAAAAAAAACTTTTATTTAAATGGGAACCCAAAAAGTGACCTAATTAGGGATGTATATAATCTACAGTATGTCAACCATGACCATGTTTAGTTCCTGTTTGAGTCTCCCCCCCACACCAGACACATGGCTTTAAAATGGATGAGTCAAGACGCTGCTCATCTTATTTGTTTTAATGAGTGTGCAGGTTAATAACTCCTGAAACTAAATAATAATTACCACATGTCAATCAACAGACAAGGGTATCATCCAAAGATAAATCACTGCCTTCTTTTGGCACAATACAGTTTTTATAAATGTTAAACACACAAAGGGTATTTTTTGTGATAGAACAAAATTTGAAATAAATAAAGAGTTAAGATATAAATAAACATTCCAGTGCACGCTACATTAAAACAGAAATAATAAAAAGTAAAAAGAGTGGACAACCAAAATTCTGCAAAAGTAACTAAAGTTACATAAAGGATTATCTCATAAGAGCCTTGTACAGGGTGAGGGAGTGTCGCATGTGGCGATCCTCCTCCATGACCAACAGCAAGTCCCTCATGGTCACCCGCGTCACCGCACTCTTGGCCAGTACTGACACCTGAGAGACAGAACCAGTGTGTGGAAATGAGACAGAACCAGTGTGAGGAAATGAGAGCAAGAGGAGCCAGCATTGAAATGCCCCAATGATTGTCCATGTAACTCAAGTAAGTGACTAAGGCAGATTTATGAAATATCAAGTTGCCTGGTGAAATACTGTGAAAACCTACTCAAGCTAGCATTGACTGGTACATTACTGTTGTAAAGTTTATTGCAGATTATTCAATTTAAGCAACAACTCAAATAAAGTTGTAATCTATATCTATATCCATCTGGTACAGACATTATTTTTTACAACTATTATAATATATATTACAATATATAATTATATACCACGCTTCCTGTAGAGCCCAGGGGCCTTCTCTTGCGGGGCCCGATGGCCGCCAGGGCTGTGAGGTTAGCCTCTCTGTGCTGCAGCAGAGCCAGCTCTGCCTGCTGCATCTGTTCAGGGAGGCAGACACAAATCAGCCCATGACAAAACACGAGGAATCTGGGTGTTTAAAGGGTCGAACCTGGAGATCGGTTCAGTGTATGGGGGTTTGGAGGCGCTGTCCCAACCCCAAGAAACCATTTTCTTGCCAGAGCATAGAACAGTGTGGTTACGGAAATAAAACTCCCATTCATTTTCTCCATAGGAGGTTTTGATTATTAGCCATAATATTGTAACCATCCAGGGTATACTTACCAGCCGTTACAATGTGAAACGATGATCCCTAATGAATGGGGTACACAGATATGAAAATACTATTAAATACTATAATACTACTATAGCAGACGTTTAACAAAAGAAAAAGCGCTGGGTACCATGTACTACCAAGGAAGTGTGGAGAGATTACCGGGGGATCACTTGGAACACCGGTAATCTATGTTTACCATGAGCAAAAAGGGTACCAGCTAGACGAAAACACAAAGACATTAAGCATACGCGTAACAGAGTGTTACAAAATGTGGAGTCGGTTCAGAGTCGCTTGTTTCTGCAGCCCTGAAGTACGCCGTGGAGCCTACACATTCCATGCTTGTCTGTGAGAGTGTGAAACTCCTTTTCTCACAGAGCGGTATCGTGAGAGAACAAGGTTACTCAGCCCTTTGGCCTTATCGTAAATCGTTGTTACAACCAGAGACGTCCTAGATAGTCGCAGGGATTCATGTAATAAAAATTGCAGCCTGTGAGAGTAGCTCGGGGAGAACAAAGCGTGAACGCTCTTGTTCTCCTGTTCCGCAGAATAAATCTTGCCATACTTAAAGAATACACCTCAGAGAGGTATTGATCGGAGTGGTGGAGTTAATCTCAATTGACGTGCAGGGGACACTCAATACACCATGGTCCACTGGACGTGTCACAGCTCCTGAAGCGTGCTGAGGACTCAAAACAAACCTCTTTGGCCCTCTGCCGCAGTTGCTGCTGCTGTGGATCCTCAGAATTGGAGCGCCGCTGGAAGGCCAAAAAGGTACAGTGAACATCAGACGGGTTGGATCGAATGAGGAGTCAGTCGTAGAGTTAGGGAGTGGGCCCTCACTGGACCAGGGCCTGGAAGCCACCGGATGAAGAGCTCAAGAGAACATGTGAATGCCGTGGCTACCTTGTGATTAGTTTGTGTGCAGATGTTAGGAGGAGCAATGACCGAATCATTTGGGTCACCCAATTTAAAATGAACGGCAGCAAATAAAAAGGCACTATTTTCAGTGTGTTAGAGTAAGTGGATGTCCACTGTGAAAAAAAAAAGTTGCCAGGTAATGGACTGGTTGGTGAAGAGCATATGCTATTAATGAATATTAGCAAAGGCCCAAAAGCCCGTTTTGATGAACTCTCTAAACGGACCCGAGCCAGACGCAGCAGTGTCTCCCGCTGCTCCTCTTCCTGTTGTCGCCTCTTTAACAGCTCCACTTGTTCCAGGAAGTGGAGCTGGGCGCGGACGTCGGTAACCTGTGTGTGGCGGTGATCCTCCTGCACCACACACACAATTAAATGATTTATTTGGATCCACATTTACAAAGAGGGGAAAAAAGACCCAAACATTTTGGGAAGAAATGCTGATAATGTGACAGGTTCATCAAGCTACAAGCCTTTGCAAGTCCTACATGATAAATTAAGTTATTAAACACCGAACAATTAAGGATAAACAAAACATCTTTGCCTCCAGATTTTCATGCTACCTTTGGTGGCTGATACAGAGCAAAATTTTGCCAATCTTTTGGCTTCCCTCTTTAGTAATCCCCCCAAACGCAGTCCTCTAACCACATTTTTGTGAATATGGACTAAGCTTCCAAAGATTAATGATACAAGTTGACATTGGTAACCTAGTTGGCCTATACGACTCACCAGCTGGTATTTCAGTAGCTTAGTGTAGTAACAGGTGTCCATATACAAATCGAAGCAACAGCCCACCTCAATAATGACTACAGTTTTCAGTCTCATTTACAATGACAATGTCTGAAGTGTGCCATGTTTTTAAAATAATCATTATCAGGTACATTGTGATGGAACCAAGTTATTTTAACAGCACTATGCTTAAAGGTCTTACAGTCATGTCCTTGATTTATTTTTGCAACCAGGTCAACCAATCGGTCATGCCTGGCCCCCCACACACACACACCCACCCACACCCACACACCCTTGTGTGAAACGTCATTAGCCTCTGGGTGGCTGCGCGTGTGTGTCAAGTCAAGCACTGGACCTTAAGTGAAGTCTTGCGGTGTTCTGCCACCAAGGAAAGCTTCTCCAGCAGGTCCCGCAGGAACTCCTGGGTGGCGTTGGACACCAGAGTGCCCACCTCGGGCCTGGCCTCACTCACCCCCAGTGGTTCTCCTGGACAACGTACCCCCTGATCCCTTTAGACCCGAGCTAGCTGGGAATACATACTCTTGCATACTGTACCTTTAAATACAAATAGTAACCAGAGACAGGGGCACGTGGGGCAGTGTATTTAGAAACTATGTCAAAAAAATTAACCCAATTACCCCAACCCAAAAATTAACTCATCATACAGAAAGATTGTTTAATGAAATATTGCTACCTATTGGTGACTATTAGAATTGCAACCCTTCAAAGGGTCAAGTGAACCCCCTGTTTCAGCTCAAAGTCAAGGAGGGAGGGAGGACGGGGTGATGGGCGTGTTATCCCCATGGCTACAAACCTTTTGTGATACTTTTTTTTTATTTTTAGTACAGTTGTTGTGCAGTAGTGTTAAAATGCCATAAAAGCCATACACCCGGGGCGTTATACTACGTGTCCGAGAAGCATTACCCTCTCTCCGTCATGAAACTCAACCTCGGCACACATCCACACACACTGTGGCGTTATACTGAAAGTTTCCAGAAAGCCTAACCCTCATTGGATCAATAGTGCATTTCTGCGGAGTTCGTTCCACTTGATGCCACTTAAGTCTACATACTGCACCTTTAAAAAAAACAGGTCACACCTGGACCCGGAACATGCAAGTAATGAACTCTTCCACCAATCAGAATGAACTGTTTACAGCAGGCTGGGTTTCATGCCGGCCCTAGATGACCATGCAGTTCAAAGCCGACGTGTTGGGGGCGAGGTGTACCTGTGCGGAGGATGCGGGCGTGCAGTGCGCCGGTGTACAGGAAGGGCGTGTCCTGGCAGGACTGCACCACGGAGCCAATCACCATGCCGCCTCCAGCCAGGATCCTCACACTCTCCTCCTTCAGGTTGACCCCGGCCATGGAGGCCACGTCGTTGATGTCGTCGTCTTCCCTGGTGGAGCAGAGAGACGTGCGGCCCCTGAGCTGCTGGACATCGGCTCACATGCTGGGCTTGTGTAGGTTTGAACGGGTTGGGTGAATTACTGAGATTCTTTATCAACATTAGGGATGCACCGATACCAGTACTCGATGCCGTGCTCATGTACTCGTAAAACCTCTTCGATACAACCACTTAACGCAACGTAATGCTGAAGAGCCAGTGAACCCAAAAGGTATATATTTTTTTTAAACATGGAAATTTCTCCTATATCATCAACATAGCCAGCCATTTATCAATGTTACTGAAATAAGTCCCCAATTAAGAGAAGAAACGTCTGTGTGGACGTGTGGAGCTCTGTCATGGCAACGGTTGACTGTGGCTGCTGAGAGAAAACTTCAGAAACTTCTTGTTTAATGATACGATGTGGGTGGATGGTGAAGCTCTGTCTGAGCAGTGATTTATTTTAACCCTTTCATACGGTGGAATCGGTGCATCCCAAATCAAAACATGGTAAAAACCCAGGATTGATGGTTCCATGCATTACTTGTAAGAAGTGTCCTTGAAAGCATATTTAGAGGTGGGTTGTTGTTGGGGAACTGAAGGCCTTTTAAAAGAAAAAGCGCCTGGGAAGACAAACATAAAAACAGCAGGAAATAAAGTTGAAGTAAAACAGGTTTATTATTACCATTACATTTTGTGGTTAATCAATTGTTGTGTATGAGAGCCTTGAGCATTGGCATGCTTTGGAATCCCCCCCAAGATAGTGAATGAATGAATATATCTATTTCTATTTATTTTTATTCAAATGAAAAAAGAGAAAGAAAATGTGTGTGAACATACAAAACAAAACAGTTTGTGTCCAGCTACCTTCATGTTGTCCTGAAAGAACTACCACGCCTCTCTGTGTGGTCCAACTGCCCTCAGATGAACCCGCTCTCAGCATGGCGCTGGGGCCGGTGGCTGTAGGTCCGGGTGGAACTCCTCCAGCGTGATATTTGTTCTGATATTATCAATATAATTCAAACTCTGCATCACATTCTGGTACGTGCTCGTACATGGCACATAACATTATCCATCACCACAGATCTGAAATATTCTGAGATCGTACTTTGTCAGTTGGTTCCATATGCATGTATGCAAGTCCTTATGTCCAATGGGGTTGGCAGTTATTGAGATTAAAACAGCTTTTAAACTAAATGGACACAATTCAAGCCAGCAAAAGGGAAAGCTGATAATAAATGAGAATAAATACTTGAAATCCAACTTGAACAATTTAAATAACACTGCATCGTAAACAAATAACATGCACTATTGTTATATTGTGGTTGATCATTACATTACAGTCTGCTAAAAAATAAAATACAGTATAACGTTTACCAGCACCACATGTTTCAGGGTAGGCCTGGTTCCTGTGAGGGTACCAGATGGCCTGGTAGCGGTTGAAAGAGGAGCCAGAGTGGGCTTGGAGGGGGTTGCTAGCTGTGGCTTGGGCAGGCCCGCCTGCTGGATGAACTGCTTGGGGTCTGCAGTCAGGTGACGGACTGCCGGGAGACTTTTCTGGGGAAACCTTTATATATTCAGTATTGAACAACACATCAAACAAAGACAGGCCTGCATTCCGCAAGTTGACTTTGTGGACAAAAGAAAAAGAAAAAAGAAAAAAAGCGTGAAAATGGACCCACGGATTGTTCTCGACCATGGCTGAGCAATGCAACTTGTGAGGATACTCTTTGTTTAACCAGAGAGGTCCATTGATTACAATGGAAAGCTTTCTGTATTTTGTTTTTGTTCTTGCTTTGGTGCCCAGCTGCCGCCCAGCTGCTTGGTTTTGTTGTTCTGCCTATGCTATGCTTAAGGTCACATCTAAGTTTTGGTTCCAATAGTTGGATCACTACACGAGATACGGAGAACAACATGCACCAGTCCACCGTTTCACTCCAACGATGACTTCATTGTCTATAATCTTTGGCACTTCAGACCACAGCTCTCTCTATATATTCTATACAGGCTTGTACATGCCTTAATCATTTATTTGGACATCCAGGACCATTTTTATGAGAGTACATCCAGTGGCAGTCAACATGAGGTAGAAGCTAGGTGAAGGCATGGGAGATAACCTTGAGGAAAGGCACCAGGTATGGCTGGGGGGTAGACTTCAGCTGGACGTACAGCTTATTTGTGAACTCCTCGGGTTCAAGGCTACCATCCTATTTGGAGACAAGATGCACAAAATGTGTAAACCAACTGCATTTGGCAGCAATTAAATCCAATGCATTCAGTTGATATCTGACTATCAAATGCAAATATCGAAAAATAGGATTTTGTAGCAAACAAACTTAACTTCGGTCACCTTTTATTGAACGAATACTTATTTTCTGATCGTCCAAGTGGTTTGAGAGTTAATGCTCAGAACAGCTTGACCAGCATTTGCTTTATTTTATTAACAAACAGACTAAACACACATTCCACAGTTTGTGTTTGATAGTCGTGTGCAGCAAACTTAAAACGCAACGCAATAATTTTTGCTTCAGATATGTGCGTCATAGATATTAAACCTAGACAGAAGAGCGACTTACGAGCAGGGAGCACACAAGGGCCTTGACGTTGGTGGCCATGTCAGGGGACTGGCTGCCGCTGGACGCCAGCTTAATCAGAGTCACCAGGAAGTTCTTGCACTTTTTCACATTCTCCAGAGTCTCCTGTAAGAAGGAGAGGAAAATTGTATCAGTATTCCGGTGTTCTTTCCTATCTGTGCACATCTTCCACAACATTTCTAATGTTCTAATTTCTAACGAATTGTGGTGCTATTTCTACACACTTACATATTTAAAAAATAAAATAAAATACATATTTGTTGAATGTTTTTTTATATGAAATATAAAAAAACATCTGACAGCGCAGCATCTATGCCAAAACTAGGCCCTGGTGAATGCCCAGAATCCAGTGGCTGCTGATTACAGCAGGATAGCCATTCCCCACCTGTGTAATGGTGAACATTGGCTGGTTGGTGCTGGTGGGTTGTTTGATCCCTGCCTGGGTGTAAGGCTGAGCACCCTGACTCATCACAGTGTTGAGTGTCTGGACTACCACCGTCTTGGGAGCTTCCTTGTTCAACTAGACATAAAGAAATACAAATATAGTCAAGTGTCATCTAAAATCTTTAAAATCATCTTTAATAATAGTTTATCACAACTAATGATCACATAACTTCAACCTCTTTATGAATTTCCATGTTGTTAATGTTAAGTGCAATTGTGTTACAAAAACTGACAGTTTTTTCAAAAACTGTCAGTACAAAAACAGTGACAGTAAGAATAATGTTTGTTTCAATTGTATATTTATGTAGACGCAAATAATTTGAATTATTTAAACACTCCCATTGTAGTGTGTGTACCATTTGTCTTGTTGATTACACAATAACATTTACACAATAATCAGTGTCAATGTAATGGATGTCTTTGATAAAAGTCAAACCACATGGACAGGAGCAACAACGTAAATTTGACAGACATTAAAGTGCAGATCGACTTCATTCGTAAGGATAAATTATTTTTACCACAGTGGTCTTCATCACGCCCACTGCTGATGTTGATGTTGAGGTTTGGGCAGTTGCTGGAGCTGACACTCTGATTACCATTAACTTATCAGGCTTTTTAACTGGTGCTGTCGTGACCTGGTTGGACATCAACATAGTCTCCAGCATGTTTATGAAAACAAAAATGCAGTTGTAACACCAATGTTATCTTGGTTTAATAAATATATTTTTGTATCTTGCTGCTTGTTGTATTAAGTATTGTATTAAGTTTCCGCTTGCATGCCAAATCCCAAAATAAGAATTCAGGGGGGGGGGGGGGATCCATGCTATGGATCAAAAAATGTGGTTCAGTGACCAAAAGAGAGAGAAAGAGAAATACCATTGGTGATGGTAATCTGGATGCTGGTAATCTGGGTGCTGGGACTCTGGTGGCTTTCTGCGCCTGCTGGGCCTGAGCCTGGGCCAGTGTCTGCTGTGATACCAACATGAGCTGACCGCTGTCGCTACGGATCAGCACCATGCCTGGTCCCAAGACAAAGTCATGAGCAAACACAGAACTCACATTGCTTTCATAGAGTAGAGCCTATATTCACCACTGTCAGAAAGTTGTAGTCTAAAAACCATTAAAGTCAACTGAAACAGACAGAAGCGTGAATGTGGCATGAATACAAGTTTGACAACCATCAATATACCACTTGAATAACATAATACATATGTGCAAACTATTATTCTTCACCTGGTGGGATCTGAAAATTGGCTGGAAGCTGCGTGGAGGAGGTCTGTGGTGGACGGGGAGCTAGAGGTTGGGGAACTGTTGCCTTTGGAACAGCCATCACCACTGTCCTTCCGGGGGCAGGAGTCTTAACACTTACAGCAGGTGCAGAGGATGGTCTGGTCAAATGCAAAGGCTGCCCGGTTGCACATAACCCTGGGGTTGGCACTTTAGCTACCACCAGCACTGATGAGGAGGCCGCCTGTGGGACAACACTAACTAACCTTTGACCTGTGCTGCCGACAATGCTATGGTGAACAGGTGTGGCACGTGTGGTTGTAAATACGGCAGGTTGGTGGACGCTCGTTAGACCGGTGGTGCAGATCTGGATACGGACGGAGTCACTTGCTGCTGACGCCGCCGGTGCGGCCACAACTCTTTGGGTTTGGGCATCCTGAACTTTAGCTTCCTCTGTTGTCTCGACCGACATTGCTGTTATTCTATCTAGACCAAGAAAAAAGACATCGACGTTAACATGGTAAAAGTATGTCACTGAGGCAAACCAAACCTGACTCATCTGAAGTAAAACAAAATGCTACCTAACGCTCTAAGGTACATTTAATCTATAAAATATGACTGGCATTCTACTCCTGGAGGGTGCTACTGACGATCTTCGCTAGGTTCACTTTAGGAAATACTAGTAGCATATAGGCCTACTTAAAACAGTTGACGTGAATAAAACAATTGGTTGGTCACCTACATTGCTGGAGTGAATTAAATTAGTTATCAGCTACATCAATTAATCTGGAGTGAATTAAAGGAGATGTTTGCTATTTACGTTCAACTTGAATCGGGCGGTTGGCTTACTGCTGGGAGCGCAGCCATCAATGCACCAGGTGTGGTTTATTAAGCCGGCAGGCAGGACGCAGTGGCTACCACTGGTATCACAGCAGTCTTTTAAAAAGTCTGATTAATAGAGCAGGCATACGGAAGCCAGTGCCCTCCACTGGTGTCACAACAGTCTTTCCCATGCAGAATGAGTTAACCTATGGCTACTATAATGACTATTTTGTAATTCATTATCAAGACATTTTAAGACATTAGTATTTAAATCAAGCAGTAAATGGACCCTCTGGAGGCTACACATGATCACAAACATCTGAAAATGAATGTTGTCCTGGTATTTAAAGTAAAATAATTTGTGTGTGTGTGTGTGTGTGTGTGTGTGTGTGTGTGTGTGTGTGTGTGTGATAACAGAGGTTGAGTGGATGAGAAGGAAAGGAAAGAGGTTGTGTTCGCTAAGCTGTTTGTTAAAGGTCGCATGACATGCCACCAGATGTGGTGTGATTAGCCGGCCGTTTTGGAAATCTGCTTCTTAAGACATCACAGGTGTACGTGTCCACCTAGATGTATGACGGTTAGATGAGCAACGTTTGCTACAGTCCACTGGGTAGGCTGCTAGACTGATCTATCCAGCACACATCTAGGTGGACACGCTCACTGTCTGCTGTCCTAAGAGGCAGATTTCCTTAACGGTTTGTAATGTCTAATCACACCACACATGGTGGCATGTCATGGCACCTTTAACAGAGCCACCAAAAGGGTGCAGAGTCAGCATCAGGATGGGAACCTGCACCAATTCAGAGCTGATGGAGAAACTGTAGGAGGTCGCAAGTCTATGAGAACCAACAACCGTAGTAGATGTTTACATGCATCTCTACGCCAACACATTGTAGTTTATGTACAACAGCTGGTTGGCTGACAGCTGATCTGGAACCAGCTGGGCTGTACTGTCAGGAGGGGAACCAAGTAGTGCTGAAGGATCCGGGAAGACAAAACATCAGGCCTTTTGTTTCTCCTGCGTCACCTGGACCCAAGGAAATAAGCAGAGGATGGTCGTCCAGAAGGAGATCAGGGTTCCTCAGGAAAAGCAAGGCTTCCGCTTCAAATGTGAAGTGGTATGATGTTTGTCAGGGTTAGGGTTGGATATACTATATCACACTCAGGAGGGAATATACTTCTTATTTAACCATAGGTAGGGATTTGTATACTTGTAATTCAAATAGGGACAACCCCATCTTAGATTGAAATGGTCTAGTTATCTTATTCCAAATGTGTAAAATGACCACTAAATAGTTTGGGTTGTTTTGGGTGGGCAACTGGGAGATATGTGATTGATAACAAGGTGGTTGTTTTTTCATTTTATTTGGAGACCCCCCAAAAGCCAGAGAGTGATTGGAAATTGGTTGTGTTATTAAAAGGTAGGCGTTAGTGAGGTCGAGTGGCCACAAGAGGGAGCCGTTTATTCACCTGGAGAATCAGCTGAGAAAAGATGCGCTTCAGTGAAAAGTGAACGACCACGAGCAAAGACTGCGCTGGTCTGGGACTGTGGATATAGCCAATCTGGGCCCTGGGGTTGGAGGCCCTGGTCTAGGTAGGATCAACCCTACCTCCTAATAAACTACGCCGCTATCACATTATCCATTAGCTGATAACGCAACACAACACATATGTGAACATTTTAATCTAGGAGCCTGTACTTATACAACCATTTGACAAATTAATTAATTGAGCTAGATTTTAATCTGAGTTTTCCTTAGTATTTATTGTTTCCTTGTTTGTTTTTGTAATTAATTGAACTCAAGGAAGCTGTACTTATGCAACCATTTAACAAATAAATAAATTGAGCTAGGTTTTCTTTAATTTTCTTTGTTTGTTTTTGTAATTAATATAATAGCACTAAATGTGCCAAATTATCGATTAATGTGGTGAAGTAATTTTAAGAAATGTTTTGTTGATATTGAAGGCCTTGCCCCTCGTTATAAAGATATTCATTTGAATTCATATTTTGTTCCTTAGAAAAAGAATAGAAACCCTATTTAATAGCAGTGCATTTTACATTAAAGTGTGTTCAGAAAAAAACAAGTGCCACTGTGCCTGGCACATGCTTGTGCCTGGCACAGGGTCTTTACTTTTCCTTAATTTTTTCCTGACTTTTGTTTTTAATTAACTGCAGCAATTCTTGCAACCTGCAACCAAACCCCGTTTATTTCACGCTGCCACAAAAAGGGGTTGCCTTGGTGACGAATTCGATGGACGGGGTGAACACCCACCGGAAACCGTTTCAGCACCAGTAGAAAGGGGAAAGGGGAGGACAACCAAGTTATATGGTTTTCTTTTCGTTCTCTGTCGCGCACAAATGTCTATTTTCGGCCACCGTTGCCTAAAATCCGTGTGGAGGCAACCGGTTGCCAGAAGTAGCTTGACGGGTGTGTTGAAGCCGCTCCGGCCGAGAGGAGACTTGTGTGGGAGGAGGCACACAGTCTCTCCCCATGATTAACCTTCATTACCGGCGACCGAACCAGCCATGGACTGCTGCCATGAGTATTCTTGAACAGTATTAGCAAGCTGTTTGTCCGTCTTGCTACGGCTGCAATATGCCCAATCGACGATGGTATTTGAGGTTTGTCAGCACCTGATGTTACGGGCCTGCTTTTCTCCATCGGGACATTTTCTGGCAGGAGGAAACCCGCTAGGTGATAACCTGACGAGCTAACACCGCAAGCTTTAGGCTCCCTCCGCCGCACCTCTGGGCTATGACGACGGATTGAACCTGCCCATGACCGCAGCAGGCTCCGTACCGCATCAGAACATTTGAACCCGAAGGTGTTGTATGGGATTCCCCTCGGCGGCGGAGAAGCGGGCCTGAGCCAACATGGTGACCTGGAGGCGGCTGCTGCGAGTGTCCAACCGCTCGTTCCTGGCCTTCATTTTCTTCTTCTCAATGTTCACTACCTGCCTGTACTTCATCTATGCGGCCCCTGGCATAGGTTAGTCCATTTGGGTCTCGAGTGAGCAATCAGCTTAAGCGGGTTAAACGTATCTCTTACCGCGATTACGTGTGGATTATCTCCGAGCGGCATGCCGTTAAAGATGCTCCAGCCGGTGTCAGATCCGATGCTAACACCGGCGGCTAATGTAGCTAGGTGCGAGCTAACCTGAAGCTGGTCTACCTCTGGTGTTTAGGTGACTTCCTGTGCAGTATTTGTATATGAGGGGAATAAGGGACTTTATGTAATTGAGGTGGTCTATAAGTAGGACACTCACGTTTACAACACACAACACGCCCCATCGTGTCTGGAGTTAAACTGCCAATCCAAATGTATGGCCATGTACCATAAGCCATCATTAGGTTAACGATACTGCTGCTAACCGTATTATTGATCATGCACAATCGTTTAAAGAGCTATTTTGGAGTGATTACATGTAATTCCAATGACACAACACTGAAATAACACATTAATATACAAGTGTTTTTCTGCAGCCGATGTGCTGACAAGAGGCAATTCTGAACAATAGTTTGACGACATTGACAGGTAGTGGTGTAACGTTAGGTCTACCGTTCCTTGTCATAACATTTTAACTTGAACTGTTGAATATGGTTTAATATGAACGCTGCCAGTGCAATACGATTGATTCTACCAATACTCTTTGACCAACATACATTTCATGTTTTTTTTTAAAACAGTCTTTTTGAAGTTGCCATAGACACCAGAAATGTGACGTACATTCTCTGCCCAAGTTAGGAAACATTACATTTCAAGGAAATGTCCCATTCCCTCCCAGAGTAAAATTGGAAAATACTTGGAAAAAGTAATGGGTGAACTCTTTCAATTTTGTATGAAGTCGTTGGATTTAAAAACTGCAGTTGACTGGCTTTAATGCAGAATTCACGTGGTCATTTTATCGGAAAAATGCAACAATTCTGTTGTTGTCTAATAGAAGCCTGACATCATCTCTGCCTGCATCACATGTTCTGGTCGCTATCACTCGCACTACTGTACAGCATGGGTATTCAAGATAAAACACATTCCCCACCCAGAATGAACTTCCAATGAGTCCTTTTAAGATTAGCATTTTTCGTTACAGATGAAATGGCCAAAGAAATTCTGAAACATTTTGAGATGCCAGAGAACCTGTACCTGCCAGATACAACTATGGTGACACTGCTAGGATACCTTTTGAAATTAGTTAAGCAGTTTGCTTTAAAAGGAAAGTTGGTAGCTTGCTGATGAGTTATTTGTAATATGATTCTACAAACAGCACAAACATTTCTCAAAACAATATGGCTGTGTTAACTTTATTGATATTTTGAATAATAGTGTATTGGAAATTATTCAGCTGTAACGGTAGCATGAGAAGTACAAATATGCTTTATATCCACTATTGTAATTATGAACCGTACACTCTACTTGCTGGTCCATGCTCCTTCTGACTGCAGAAAGTCTGAAGGTGCATGAGAATAATTCTGTCTTAACTGGGCTACTCATTATACCAAGTTTGTGTTTTGGCAGAGGCTATGTGGCTGGCAGTGACCCCAAACCAACTGTCCAATACCACTTATCTGACCCTTGATCATGACTAGTCAGGGTAGTCCTTTGCTAAACCAAACCTAAACCTGACTGTTTCTTTCAGTGTACTTCACTTCAATACACTGCTGTTGTTACTTAGTTGTACATTATTCTTTATCTATTTTATTCCATTTCTTTTTGCCTTCTCCCGCAGCCAACACGTACTTCTTCATGGTGCAGGCCCAGGGCATCATGTTGAGAGACAATGTGAGGACCATTGGACACATGATCCGATTGTACACCAATAAGAACAGCACACTTAACGGCACAGGTATGAGACACTTGACTTACATGAGCTTGTATTATACTTACCGCATGGAACATAGCTGAAAATGGAATCGCCCATAGAAACCTTTGTTGCTTTTAGGATGTGTTTTCTCCCCTGTAACATAATGATTAGCATTATAGTCTTGAATGTTTTTTGCCACTGTCGTGACAGTAACACGAATGAACTGCAACATACACAAGCTGTCTGGACCACTGCACTGATAACTTCATACTCAACATGCAGGATACTTTTGTTATCAGACAAGCAGCACTGCTGAGAAAAACGGATACATACTATACATGCATGCATGCATACATGCATACATCGTTAGACTGCTAAATTTGAACACGAAACCTGATCGACTGTACCTGTAAGTGACCATCTACCCCTCTTTACCCTCAAAGGAGCTTGTCTATTTAGAAAGTTGGAAATCATTTATACCTTCTTAAGCACCTTCTTAAGAACGCTATAAAACACTGGCTCCTTGTGGTGCGGTTTGATAGGTTCATTGTTCTTGTTTGGAGCACAGGCATTTTTCTTTGAACTGATTTTGCTTTTTATGTTGCTTAGGGAACGTATCAAAAGGGTCAACAGCTCAGCGCTATGGCTACTAGTGATTAGTCCCTTTTGTGAGTTGAAATTGTGAACTGCCCCTTTACAAACGGCACGCTATTGACTGAACGACCCTAAACAAAGTTTATAGAAGGGGGAGGAGGGGAGGGTCCGCTGCTCCCTGTACTTAAAGGGGAACGAGCCCCACATTTTACTGAATTTTTTCCAACTCAGGATTACAGGTCAGAGGGTCGGGTATAATTTCAGAGCTCTGAACTTCTTGTCTGACTTGATGTCGTAAAAACATCATAAAATGGAATGATATCATTATAAAAATTTAGTTGTTGACATTTTAATACATAATTCGATGTGAAATTATTTATACATTTTGTGTTTTGAATTGTTTATATTTCACTTTTATTTATCAATATGGGATTTAAGCAGCTATGTTAGCAAGTGTTTTATTCTCCAGGTCTTGTGTGAATAACGCTGTCACTTTCAAACACAACATAACACTACCCATCATAACAAATCCTTTAAAGATGAATTACTACTGCTAACATCACAACTAACAATCCCGTGCTCCTATGTTCCAAAATTGGTAACAGTCATTGGGATGTGATGGCGCAAAGTACAAGAACTATATTTAGCGTTTCAATTCATTAAAAAAATAAATGGTCGCAGTCTTGAGCTTTCTATTACAGTAAAGACAATTACATGTAATAGCATCACAGGTTGAGGAATGTAATTTACACTTACACCCTTGGGCTGAGAAATGGGTAATACTTTTTTGTTGTATGTTATATTAAAAAGGTATTAAAGTCTTCAGTTGATCTAGTTGAAACCTGCAGGTACCCTGAAAATATGCTTGATACATACCTCTGTATAAACAGTATTCCTGATAACCAGCTAGTGTTTGGCCTACTGGTATTAACCACCATTCCCTGAACTACATTGTGTGTTACAGACTACCCTGACGGCAGCAATTCTAGTGAACTCCTGATCCAGCCCACCACGTTTCTCCCAGAAAACTTCACCTACGCCCAGAACCTCCCCTGCCCCGAGCGATTACCTTCTATGAGTGAGTGGAGTTGATAAAACACTTTTAATGGAATGGTCAAATAATCGTTAAGTGTGTGTGTAAAGCGTGTCTATTTTGCAATTTTAAAAAGTATATTATTTGATAGATGCTTGGAAAATGTAATTGTGAAATAAATGAGAAAAGCAGCATGACCGTATGGTAGTGGTACAGCTGTGATTTAGAATGAGTTTGAAACACTGTAGCTGATAGTCAATGCTGCTGTGGTTTTTGCCCCTTGTGTCTGCAGAGGGCCCAATAGAAGTCAACATGACTGAGATCCCTATCGAAGAGATGGAGCTCAAGTTCTCAACGTTTTTTGACATTAAATTTGGGGGCCATTGGAAACCAAAAGACTGCAAACCACGCTGGAAGGTGTGTGTGTGTGTGTGTGTGTGTGTGTGTGTGTGTGTGTGTGTGTGTGTGTGTGTGTGTGTGTGTGTGTGTGTGTGTGTGTGTGTGTGTGTGTGTGTGTGTGTGTGTGTGTGTGTGTGTGTGTGTGTGTGTTGAGATTGTAAGGGATGCATAAATGGTATGAAAGTGGCTGGTATTAACAGATGTATTCTTAACAAGTTGTAGTGCCGTCTGCTTGCAGGTCAACTAGCCCCCTCTGACAGTCAGTGACTACATGAATACATGCCTGAGAATTTTTCCCTTTTAATTCCCTTATAATAATCACCTTATTTGATTAATAATACCACTGTCAAACAACCAAGCATAATGATTGTCTTGATTGATTGTTGATGTTCCATCAAAACCGTTCTGGAAATTTTTTTTACATTTTAATTTGCCGTTATTTAGTATATCCATGAGCTGAATCAAAAGAGAACGGCGAATATCAACAATCGGGGACCAAAAATAGTTATAAGGATATTTATTTTCTTTGATGCGTTCCCCTTGAGCCACATATTTGTAAGAGCTTGTCATACCCCCCCCACACACACACACACACACACACCCACACACTGCATTGCTGCTTTAAGGAGAGCATAAAGCCATTGTTCCTGCCACGCTGTAGGTGGCCGTCCTGATCCCGTTCCGGAACCGCCACGAGCACCTGCCCATCCTCTTCCAGCACCTCACCCCCATGCTGCAGAGGCAGCGCCTGCAGTTCTCCTACTATGTCATCGAGCAGGTGTGTGTGTGTGTGTGTGTGTGTGTGTGTGTGTGTGTGTGTGTGTGTGTGTGTGTGTGTGTGTGTGTGTGTGTGTGTGTGTGTGTGTGTGTGTGTGTGTGTGTGTGTGTGTGTGTGTGTGTGTGTGTGTGTGTGTGTGTCACTTAAAGGAGCACACCCCAATTTCCACTTTATACATTGGTAAATGTTTGGGTTTTTCCTGTTGCCTTAAAATATCTAAACACTGATCTTTTTGGAATATTAAGATAAGAAGAGTAAAAACAACATACAATAAATACAGAAACTATGTCAATGTAACAATTATGTTAATTTTGAACGATAAATGTTCGATTAGAGACGGTTGAGGAATGGACATTATTGGCCGTATATACTACACTATGAAAACGATACACACTTCATCATTGCACATCAGTGTCTGAGTATGGGTGTATGAACGAGGTTTGAAAGGATCAGAAAGTGGTGTTCTTGGCGGGGGGGTGGCGGGGGTGCGGTCCGTGAACCAATCGGCCTGTGTGTGTGTGTGTGTGTCCAGACGGGGAGCCATCCCTTCAACCGGGCCATGCTGTTCAACGTGGGCTTCCTGGAGGCCATGAAGGACCTGGCGTGGGACTGCCTGGTCTTCCACGACGTGGACCACATCCCCGAGAACGACCGCAACTACTACGGCTGCGGGCAGATGCCGCGCCACTTTGCCGCCAAGCTGGACAAATACATGTACATGTGAGTCCCCAGCCGGCGAGAGACGGAAGGCACAGCAGGGCAGTGTCTTCATTCACATCCGACGAGTCGTGTGGAATGTACCTTTCTTGACATTACGATTTGAACGGCAAACCAGTTTCTGGTCCTCTGCATAATTGCATTCCTTATCACATCACAAAGTCTAATGTTGTGTCGGGGGTCTCTCTAGCCCCTTGACTGTTACTGCACTGCAAATGAAAGGAGGCCTGGTTCTAAGTGTTCTTAGGCCTGTAACGTTTGTTGGAGGGTTTCCGTTGTCCAGTAATTACCAGACATTGGCCGTAAAAATTTTTTTTAATGTCCAACAAAATTTAATCTCTCTGGTCAAATTGGCCGAAATTTGCTAATAATCTGTCTAAATAAAAGTCTGCTGACACCGCTCCTCTTATTGATGCCATAAGCCTATTTTCCAAATTAAATCAACGATTTGATTTAATTTAAACTAAAATTTGATAGAGAGCGGTGCGCAGTGCACTAGGACCACACAGTGACCGGTCTGGTCTTATGTCATTCTTTAAGCTACATAGCATAATAAGGCGATAATAGGATATTTGACCGGCATATCATCAAAATGCCCGGAAAACGAAACCTCTGCAGGTCACTTTGACCGGCACCGTTTTTTTCTAGCAGGAACGCTGGTTTGTTGTCTATTTTGCCTGCTCTTCAGTTGACACAGTCCGGCTTTGTGCCCGGCGCTTCCCATTGACAATGAACAAGCTTTCTTTTCAGCCTCTTGACTCTCTTCCAAACGTCTCAATCCTTCAAGTTCGTTATGCAGAGAGAATGAAGTCGCTGATGACACTTCCTTGCTTCTCTTCACGCAAAGTGTTCCAAGTTAAAGTTGCTAGCTCCACGGGAAAATAGAGTTCCCAGGCATTTTCTGACTGTTTATTTGTGTTTGCTTTGTTTCACAGACTCCCTTACAGCGAGTTCTTTGGCGGCGTTAGTGGACTCACGGTGGAGCAGTTTCGCAAGATCAACGGCTTTCCCAATGCATTCTGGGGCTGGGGAGGAGAGGACGATGACCTGTGGAATAGGTTGGTCGGAATGCTGTTTGGTGCCGTTCGGTTCATTCCCATGTCAAAGGTGACATGTTATACCGCCAGGTGTGAGTGTGATTAGGCATTACAAGCCGTTTTGAAAACCACAAGTGGGCGCGTCCACCTAGATTGACTGATAGATGAGCAACGTTTGCTACAGTCCACCGGGCGGACTGATCTATCCAGCACACATCTAGGTGGACACGCCCACTTGTGATGTCAGAAGAGGCAGATTTTTCAAAACGGCTTGTACCGGCTAATTACGCTCACACCTGGTGGCATGATGTGTCACCCTTAAACCTTCAGTGAGGCGAACTCTGCCCGGGGCAGATCACGCATTACGGCACTGCACACACTCGATCCAGCAGCTCGGCGACTGAGGTTTCTGTTTGCAAAGGACTCTGTGTATGACGTGTGTGCGTGCGTGCGTGTGTGTGTGTGCACCTCCACAGGGTGCACTACGCCGGCCTCAACGTCACGCGGCCAGAGGGCGAGATTGGCAAGTACAAGTCCATACCACACCACCACCGAGGAGAGGTGCAGTTCCTTGGGAGGTGAGTCGCAGACGCCCCGGGTGACTGACGAGGCTGTGAGCGGTTGGAAAAGGGGTCTCCATCGCACATGAGAGTCAACGAGTCAACATTTTTGGTGTCATTTGTGCGGAGACTTTATATTTGAACTTCTGTGTAGCCTCACCCTTGTTCCGTCCTCCCTTGTGGTCGTGGATCTCGGCTAATGTCAACATTGCATTGCAACGGGGGGGGGGGGGGCGGGTTGAATTCAGGTCACCGGCGTGGAATGAGGGATGAGCAATATTACACTTACACCCATTTTTCATTATCAGTGCGACTCGTCACATCTTTTTATGTGGCTTTCCAAATTGGCTGAGCAAGCTCATGGATCGCCGTCATTATTTTATGATCTCAGATTGTCAGAAGAGGGTGTGTCTCCATGGCTGTTGGACGATGATAGCTGTCAATCAGCTGGGTTGAGCCATGGGAAACACTGTTCTGGGTCATCCAATGGAAGCCTGAGGCCAACATACCCAAACCTCATAGGCGTTACAAAACATTCATGTTAACATTCTCTGGAATGTCAATGTGTTCCTTGGCATTAGAATTAAAATAACCAACTGGATAATTGGTGGTAATTGAAGATGCAAAAGCAAGTGTAGATGACAAATGGATGAGAGTCAGTAGCACGAGAACATTCTGCTCTGTGCTTTGCATGGATATGATTTAGATGATATCAAGGCTGGAACTACAGTATGTGTTGTCAGTTTTATGTGTGTGCAGTCTAGACCTGCCTTGCTGCTCTATTGCGAGCCAGACCGTGTTTATGTACACAATATATCTATTTTATTTGACAGCATTCAATTCACAGTGAGATCATGAAGATCCCCTCTTCTTCTTTGATTCTGAGTCGCTCTCTGGTGACGGGTGGCCCTCTGAAATCTCAGCTAGTCAGAGCAGTGGGACAGATGAAAGCAGCTCTATGGACCGCTGCCCACCCTGCTGCCCCTTTCCCCCCTTCCATCAACCCACCATCACATCAGCCCTCCCTCCACCCCGACCTCCCTCCTTACCCCCTACCTCTCCCCCTCTCTGCTGCCCCCCCGCCCCCTCCTCCCCCCCCCCCCCCCCCCCCCCGCAGGTACAAGCTGCTGAGGTACTCCAAGGAGCGGCAGCACCTGGACGGGCTGAACAACCTGCGCTACGCCCCCCGCGTCTCGCTGCACGGCCTCTACAAGAACATCACGGTAGACCTGCAGCCGGAGCTGGCGCCCATCGCCGACTACTGACCCCCTCCCCCCCCCCCCCCCCACACACACACACACGCACACGCACACACACAGCTTCTCCTGGTTCACGGCCCCCCTCCCCCCCCCCCCCCCCCCCGCCCCCACACACACATCGTTATACCTTGTCCCGCCCCCTATAACTCCCGCCCACCCCCCCCCCCCCCCCCCCCCCCAACAGACCTGCTGTTGGGGGGTGAGAGAGTGGGGGGCCGAGTGGGGGTGAGTGGGGGGGGGTAATCACAGGGTTAGGCATTAACACGCCAGGTGTTAACATTGTAACGACTTTGTCCTGAAGAGGAATCCAAATGGAGGAAGATGAAGGAAAAAAAAAAGAACATGGAGGAATTAAGTGTGTGTGTGTGTGTGTGTGCGTGTGTGTGCGTGTGCGTGTGTGGCGGGCCGTGAAGTGCGCAACGGAGAGACGTGTGAAGGAATGCATCGCATGTCATGAACGTGTCCTGGGCCAATGGAGCTTCTACACCTCCTCCCCCCCCCCCCCGGGCGCAGGCGGGGGGGGGGGGTTGCTAATGTTTTGCTGTGGCGCCTTAAATGTGGGTTGGCTCGGTAGTGTCCCGGCCTGACCCCGGCACAGCGCGCGTCACATGTCCTCACCCTCCCAACGCCAAACGGTCTGTAATCGCTTTGTACGGTCACTTTCGTTTGTTTTTTTTGCCAATTTATTTTCTGCCAAAGCATATCTTCTCGTTCTTCTCAGAGATGAAAATATTCCTTAAAACAGGTGCAGGAGACGAGAAGAGTCGACATACATGTCTGTGACAAAGTGTGTATTTTTTTAAAGTGTTTTCTTTTGTATTTATTTGTCTCTCTTGCAGAAGTGCTCCTTGTCTGCGCCGCGAAAGTTTTGTGTGTTTTTTTTTTTTGTTCTTGTAGTTTGGTCTGCGCTGCACTACCGCTGAGATCTGCATGCACAGAACGCGTATTGTGAATATCGGCTCAAGTGTGCGAACACTCGTGTGTATATATCGGCATTTGTAACGCACAAGCGTTATTCCAGTGGGTTTTAGATTTATTTTTTTTGGCAGCTACTTTTCTCTCTTAGGAACTGAACATGAGCGAGCAGCGCCTTCCAGATCTAGGAGGGAGCTCTAACAGGAAAAAAAAAAAAAAATGTATAGGATGTTTGGCATAGAAAAAAAACAAAAGATAAACAAATCCCAAGATTTCCAGTTATCGTTTGCATGCCTTAATTTTTGTTTTCAACAGACGGTTCTTTCCCCCCCCCCTCCCCCCCAAACATAATTTATGATATCATTTTCTAGATGTGTATATTTCTATTGAGGTTTTTTTTGTTGAGGTACTTTTCTTTTTTTTTTTCTTTTGAGGTGCACTGTGTGGAAACCTAAAGAGCAAGTCGTTTCACAGTAGTAGCAGACGTGTGACTACACCATGCCTTTTCCTATCACACGGCTGGCGAGGTCGGAAATCGGACATGGGATGTGTCACAATTGGTGGACATAGGTGTGTGAATGTGTGTGTGTGTGTGTGTGTGAGACTGTGTGCACGAGTGTCAGTATTTTGTGGTTGCCAGATCCATGAGACAGAAGTCGACCCCTTGCCATGCTGTACTTTAAGCCCTGATGCACAGCAATCCCTTACTGAAGTGTCAAAGTAGGAACGTCATGGCTTTGTCTAGACCGTGGTGTTTCTATCGGTTGGTATTCTTTGTTGTGGTCTGTATTTTTTTCCGAGGCTGACGAGGCTATAAGGTGGGCCAGAATGAGAGAACCCTAGCTCCAATGTGTGGTGTTTCTTGAATGGCACTGTGTGTGAGTCTTTGGCCATGAAAACTTTAATTTGTTAAAGCTTTGAGTGCTATAAAAGAAGGAAACTTGTTGGCAATGATGAACCCCTTTTCACATGGTCTCCCCGTATGTTTACCCTTGCATTCATGCTATGACCTTACCAATGTGTTTTTTGATATAGTAACGGTGTTTGTTTTATATTTTGTTTTATTTGGATGTCTGCATCTCAAACGCGACATGGCGGCCATTGCCTTTTTGTGCTGGTGACGCAGAGTCTCTTAGCCAAGTGGGTTGAACCTCATCCTCCTCATTTTCATTTGGAATGTGTTTGCAATGCTGAGTTTAGGAGCAGCCCGCAGATGTTTACACACATGTTCCCCTTAGAAGAAGTAGCGACTGCTGAACCAAAAGAATCTGGGTTCAGGAACACAACAACAAATAGAGCAGTTTATTGTTTGCAGCCCATCGGGTTGGTAGGCAACTGAGGTTATTAATTGACCGACATTCGTTTTAGAAGTGAGCGGTGCCAAAGTATTTTTGTGTGTTTGTATTTTGCCTCATTGTTACAACACGTCTCTACCACTCCCCCGCCCCCAACATCCACTGCAGCTGGCATTACCAGGGATGGACACCTAGAAGCCAGCACCACTGGACAGAAACAATTTAGAATAAACCAAATGGTCACAGCGCAGAGTAAAAGTTAGGAAAGTGATGCGTGTTTTCTCGCTCACTTATGCTGTTATTATAATTGATCACCTCTCCAAAGTAGTAAAAAATAAAAATTGTAAATGTGTAAAATGGAAGAAAATATTTTGTGCGAGCTAATGTCAAAAATAGAATTTGTCCAGTAAGCGCTATCGAATGTAGCTCTGCTACTCCGAAGATTTATGCTCTGTTCAGGGTAATGACCATGACTCAAGGAAAATGCATAAAAAAATATAAAAAGTTTTGGCTCATCCCCTTGGAATGCGCCTGCGTTAAGCCCAAAGTTGTCCCTTGTGGTAAAGATCCATCTTCAGAAGTAGTGGGGGTAATGTCCTGGGGTGCCGGCCAACTTTCTCCCTCTCCCTCTCCCTCTGTCCTTGGTAGAGAGGTGTTGGTGGGATTTCGGTTTTTAGATCCCACATGATCCTGTTCAGCTTGTCTGGTCTTTTTATTTTTTTTATTTGATACAAAGTATGAAACATTTCAGAAGTTCACCGTTCACCAGTGCGCAACGTCAATGTTACATTTTGCAGTATTCATATTTGTGCCTTGATTTTTTTTCCAGGCCTTTTTTTCAATTTGTATTCTTAAATTATATATCAAAAGTGATTTGGTTTGTTTTGAAACTGAATTAAGTGCACATGCTCTGCTTAAAATATTTGTTCTGATTAAGTTAGGAAGTCTTACAGTGTTAAATATTCTTGCCAACTGGATGAGTATGTTCAACAGAGAAAATAATTTCAAATGTTTTGTTTGTCTCGTTTTTATTCAACACGTGGCATTACAGAAAAAACAACTATTTATCATGGCCCTTTTTCTTTTGCTTCTGTGAAACCAAATGGGACCACAAGGTGCAAGTTGATCATTGGCTTTTGGCTAACAGTATTCTTAACTGGCCCTTAAATGTCTTAAAGTATGTAGGAAATTAAAAATACAGCAGTATCCACGTTTTACCAATCAGTACCGACACTGCATGGGTCTCCTTTGTCCTCTGCTCTACCACTGCAGCAGTGACATGACCTGTAGGTGGGGCTCTTTGGCATCACTAGACTCCGCAAGACCCTCGTCCTCATGACCAATGGGAGCTGGGCAAAATATCATATGGTAAGAGTATTGCACATCAACTTCATCCGACAAGTTGTTTTCTTTTTAGATCACATTTTCGATTAGAAAGTATGATCATCTACTCAAGATAGAATGACTACTCTGCACATGCGGCTGTAGTTGTAGCATTTTTATTTTTTGGCCAGAAGAATGTTCCATAATTCTTCCTACACGGTACATCTTACTTTTTACGTGCCAAGGTTGACCCATTGGCGATGACGTCAAGCTCTTACAGTCTTGGGGAAACATCCAGGAAGAAGTTAAGTCTGCTGTTTAACTGTTCGTTTTTGTACATTTTTTGGTTAACTGAAAATAAACACTTCATTGCCATGTTCTTGAAAACCACCTCCGTGTCTGTCCTTCATGCCAGGTTGAATGTTATTACTTGTCCACATCACATCACTTTGGTCGCTACCTACTGAAAATGTAAGAGGAAAACAACAAAACATGTTTTGGTTCATGTAAATATAATATTGAATAAACAAATAGATTATACATGTGTGACTGACATGCCAATATATTTTTTCCCATTCAATTACACACATAAAATGCAAAAAATACAAATATGATGAAGCTTGAGAATGCAATTTCTGTGGATTGTTTGAATAATTCCTTTCTAAAGTACATTACTTTATTTGTCTGGAGTTTTCGGTCAGGTTGTTTTATTTACCTAATTTTAACCTAATTTTTTTGTACCTAATTTACCTAATGTTTTTCACTTTGTTTCTTTCTCGAATCAAAAGTCAAAAGAATGGAATGGATGGAAAATAGATGTTATTTAAATATGATTATTTTGCAGTGGATATAAATCCTAAAATAAATTTAAAAATACACAATATAAATATTATAAACCAAAATATATTCAAAGTTATATTAGGATTATGGAGACAATTTACCAATACTTTTTTTAGTGAAACAGCACTGCATCAGCAAACAACACAATCTTACTGCATAGGTTCACACAGAACGCTGAAAGCATTGAATCAACTCCACTAAGGACATGGATCAGTACACCCTTTATGTAAACAAGTAAAGCTTGATTCACATTGAAAGGTTTAGTTCAGAGTTAAATGCTCAGAGCACTGGTAAGCCTTAAGATAAATTATATTTTGAAATTATACTTTTGTTACCTGCAGGCCAATTCAAGGACCTCTGCTAAAACAGAATTTGGTATGAATACCATAACCTCCAAATCTGCATCACATCACACCTATTACACACAAACACAACCTATAAAATATAACACACTAAAACAGAATATATATTACCCATGTTCGCTTATGTCAAAAAACAGCCATCTCATCAATGTTAAACAAATAGGATTTGCTAGAGCACCACAAAGTAGAATGTATTATGTAGTTGTTGTGAGGTTAGTTCGTTGACAGGGTTTTAAGTGTGTGGTGGCTTTACAAGCTACTGCTTGTTCAACGTGTTTTTGTGTGTCCCTGAGTTGCGTGTTCCCAAGATGTGTTAGTGGAACAAAAGGACTGCAGCTTGCGTGTACAAGGTTGTTTCTTCACAGCTGAGGTGACTTGTGATCTCGACGGAGGAGCTCAATGGTTTCAAATGGACCTGAATGAAGAGCCATATTGTTCCTACTCCCCCACCTCGACACTGGAGGTCGAGCGTCGATCTGCAGCTTCCATTGATAAGGTTGAAAGCACTCACAGGTTTTTCCACTGGATCTGACCTGAACCCCAACCCTTTGGAACATGCTCCCACAATGCAACAGTGGAAGGGATTTATTCACTCCCAACAGCAAAACAGTGTGGTAGGCTAAGCCCTTTTTAAACTACTAAACAGTCGTGTTTCTCATACTGTTGTTTTTAAACCATAATCTACTTAGCAGTATCCTCTCACTTTATGTTTATACACGTGGAGAGACTCCTGCAGAGTCTTGACCTACTTGGAAACAGTCTCCAGCCGGAACTCACCCTCCTGCGGAGCGTCCTTCTGATTGCAGAACGTCACTCCTACTCTCTTCCTATTGGCCGAGAAGACGCCCTGAGCAGGAGCCGGGCCCTGGGAGCTCCCGCCCGCCACGCCCGGTTGCGAGGTCTTGACGTCGCCGTGACAACAGCGAGGATAGTGTTTAAAACACTCGAAGGTGTCCACGCAGCGCCCGCCGCAGTCACGGCGGGAGGGGCCCGGGGCTGTTGCCGGGGCTTGGGGGGCGGAGTCGGGACACGGGGGCGGCGGGGGGGGGGCGGGCTCAGAGAAGGGCCCCGGGGAGGAGCACAGGGAGAGGTGCGGCGGCCAGCGCAGGCGCGGGCACCTCTTGCGCTGCGCCAGCAGGTGGCGGCGCAAGGCGTGGCGGTAGTTGGGCTTGAGCAGGAGGTAGATGAGAGGGTTGTAGAGCGTGGAGGACTTGGCGAAGACCGCCGGCACGGCGAACGCCATGGGGGGCAGGGAGTCGACGCGTCCGTACGTGGCCAGCGTGGACACCAGGGCGTAGGGGCTCCAGGCCAGGAGGAAGCCGATGCAGACGGCCACGCTGAGCTGCTGGAGCCGACGGGGGGTGGGGGGGGGGGGGGGGGGGGGGGGGGGGGGGGAGAGAGAGGGGGGAGACACAAGGGGACAGAGGGAAGACGGAAGAGGTGAGGTAGAGAGAGAGAGAGAGAGAGAGAGATCCGAGACACAATGTGGACATGTAGAAAGTGCTCATCAGTTGCCCCCCCCCCCCGATGGGAGGAATTCATCGAATGCAACGAGGATCTTTGGTAACACTTTACAATAACCATAGTTTATAAATGGTAAATAGACCATTTATAAATGGTTAATAGACCATTTATAAATGGTTAACAGCTTATAGACCAATTATAATGGTAAATAGACCATTTATAAATGGTTAAATAGACCATTTATAATAGGTAAACAGATAGTTTACTAAGTTTACTAATGTTTAATCATCATTTATAAACAGCAAGACCAATCATAAATGGTAAATAGACCATTTATTAATATTTAACTATCATTATAAATGGTCTATTAACCATTTATAAATGGTCTATTTACCATTTATAAACTATGGTTATTGTAAAGTGTTACCGGATCTTTTAACTCGCATGCATTTTGGCCGCTGCATTGACTTGTGACGGTTGTTGTTGTGTCCAGGTCAGTTGAAGCTACAAGCTAGTTGAGTTGTTACGCATTGCAACTTTAAAGGTGACATGTTATACCACCAGGTGTGAGTGTGATTAGCCGTTACAAGCCGTTTGTAAAAGCAGCCTCTTCTGACATCACAAGTGGGCGTGTCCATCTGGATGTGCGCTGGATAGATCAGCCTAGCAGCCTACCCAGTGGACTGTAGACAAACGTTGCTCATCTATCCGTCATGCATCCAGGTGGACACGCCCACCTGTGATGTCAGAAGAGGCTGTGATGTTTCAAAACGCCTCGTAACGGCTACCGGTAATCACACTCACACCTGCTGGTATAATAGGTCACCTTTAATTCCAGATCATTCGGCGTTGTCTTTGGACGCGTTGACGAGCGTCATCGGCCCTCCTGTTTGTGTCACCCAACGATCCCATTGGACAGTGGGTAAGGGAAGGCGTGGTTAAGGGGGCCAGGGGGCCGGGACGTGTGTGCGTGCGCGTGTGTGCGTGCGCGTGTGCATGTGTCGACCCCCACCCCCCACCCCCCCCCCCCTCCACCACACCTTCAGGATGACGGCCTGGAGGCTCCCGGTGCGTCGCGCTGGCGGCGGCGGCCGAGACCATGTGCTGCTCCACGGCGCGGCGGGACTCGCGCACCGTCAGCAGGATCTGCCCGTAGGAGAGCAGCATGACACCACAGGGCGCCGCGTAGCACAGCACCAGCAGCGCCAGCGCGTAGGAGCGCGCCGACGCCTCCCGCCGCGACCGCCGCCAGTCGATGCAGCACGCCGTGCCGTAGGGCTCGGGCCCGTACGCCCCCCAGTGGAGGAGCGGCGAGCAGGCGAAGAGCAGCGCGTACGCCCAGCAGCCGCCGATCAGGAGCTGGCTGTGGGCGGGGCTGAGGCGCTTGCCTGTGCGAGGGGGGTGGGTTTGGGTCGTCAGAAGGGGAAGTCGTCACGCTGTGCTGTTTTTGAAGCGTGAGAGGGGTGCTGATTCATGTGTGTGTGTGTGTGTCACGTACAGGTACAGGTACAGGTAGAGTTGGACCGTTTACCGTTTTTTCCAAAACGCACCAATTGGGTAAAATAAATCTCGGACCATTGGTGTAAAATGTCCGACTCAATGCTGATGATCGCAACCGTTTCACAGTGAGACATGAGGCAGTACCCCCTTACCGATGAAAAGAACCAGTGTGATGAGTCCCCTATAAGGTTTTTAAAATGATGTTTAATATCTTACATTCATAGACATTATCCGCCGAGTTGAGCAATCATTACCAATTGAATACGTGCGTCTTTTAGCTCGGTGCTGCCTTTCTTGGCCAGGGCTCACTTGTTAAAGTGAGACATCTGTCTCAATGTGACTACCCTTGGCAAAACAAAGGACGAATAAAAAATACAAATAAAAAAAAAGACAATAATGCGCAATAATATTATTAGAGTATCAGATCAGCCCACACCGCCAAAGCAGTACCCCATAAATAGAAGTACAAGGACTTATCTTTTCCATGCCTACATGCAAGGTCATTCCCTTGCGTGTGTCTATGGTGTCGTTAGCGCTCCTCAACAGGAGTCCTTCTCAGCCTCACCGTACAGCGGGTAGCAGACCTTCAGACAGCACACGGTGCTGAGCACGGTCAGCGTGCTCAGACTGCAGATGCCGAACAGCACGCCGCAGAACGCATACAGGAGACACGCCGCTTCGCCGTAGAGCCACCTGAGAGGACACACACATGCGGGCGCACGCACACGCACACACACACACACCCACACACACACACACACACATAGTGTCGTACCGGTTCCCAAGGTGGTGGCCTTGTTTCTTTATTACCACGTCTGTGGCAACTAGTTAAAGATGTCTGACCCCCCCTGAATATGGAGTAGCATTGGAGGAAAGCCACTCAATAGTAAGTGTGTGTGTGTGTGTGTGCGTGTGTGCGTGCGTGCGCGTGCGTGCGTGCAGATACCTGTGGTAGATGCTGGAGGTGACGGCCAGAGGGTACAGACTCAGGGTCATGCCCAGGTCGCTGACCGCCAGGTTGATGATGAAGAACTCAGCCGGCTTCAGCACCGGCCTCTGCTCGTAGGACACGTACAGTAGCATGCCGTTGCCGAGCAACGAACAAACACCTGACACAGAGACACAAGCGCACACACACACACACACACACACACTTTGATCAGGCATTGTTGAAACTGTTTATTACTGTAATAATACTGTTTATTATTATTAAGTATATTAAGTATTTGCTTTCTACTATTTCACTTTAAAGGTGTCATCCCCCGATGTTCCTTTTGAGATACGATCGGTCACTCAGAGTTGCATATGCACGCTGAAGGTGAAAACGTTCTCTACCCTGATTGCCTGCCTCGCCCACCTTGGCTTGCGACGGCCCACGGGAAGACTTCTGATTTTGCGGCCAGGTGACACAGAGCCCATCACGGCAGGCAGTAGGAGGTAGCAGCAAGGCGCTAACATGGCGGGACACGCTCGTGTGCCTGTTGCTATTAGTGGCGACAAATCAACGTTGCGTCTCTTGGCCAAGACAGAAGAGTTGAGGACGAAAGGGTTGGATTGGACATTACCACCATTTCAACATTTAGTTTTTGCACGTATTGAATAGGCTAAAATACTGGCTGAATACAGGGCACGGCAACCCGGGCACGGCACTCCGCCGCGGTGCCCCGAGGCGGTGCCCCGAGGCGGTGCCCCGAGGCGGTGCCCCGAGGCGGCTCTTCTTTCTGTATTCAATCAACCAGAAACCCCCTAGGAGCCCAGTGGTTCTCTCTCTCTCTCTCCTTCTCCCTCTCTCTCCCCTTCTGCCTCTCTCTGTTTCTCTCTCTCCTTCTCCCCCCCCCCCTCTCTCTCTCTCTCTCTCTCTCTCTCTCTCTGAGTCTCTCTGGAAGTTTAATTGGTTTTATTACTGTGACGGACAGTGCAGTTTTCATGGCAGGGCATTCATTGCTACGAGTGACCACCGCAAAATTAATGAAAAAACGATGCAATGACACCTTTAAATAGCAGGACTATATGATATAAATGTGATGAATAGCTGGCCCTCTGGATGTGTATGTATATGTATGTATGTGTAAAAAGTGAATAACTTTATGTTTTTATGTTTTCTATTGACTATATGCAGTGGCAGTTTTGAGTCAACAAAAGGGACATAGTGCAGCTTCAATCAATAACAATACACATGCAGTCAGTGGAAATTCCTTTGATTTTATTCATCTCACAAGTTTCCTGCCTTAACTTTTGTAGGACACTTGTAATGTCACTCTATTGGTATGACTGTATTACTGTTTGCAGACTTTGTATGTACTGTACCAACGATATTGGGCCACCAAAATTGCAACACATTATTAGGGGCTGATAAATCATTTGATCTGTTTGTTTGTTGCGGTATTTCCCATCCTCAGCCTATGGAGCTGCCACAACCCCACAATATCTAATAATAATATATAACAGATATCACACAATGTTTTACTTGATTGTATTCATAAGTGCACGTCGAGACACAAATCGTCTCACCAAAGAGGGTGTAGAGGCCGGCCACCACCAGGTCTGCTGCCGCTGGGATGGTGGAGTGGAAGGTGCTGTTGTCTGCAATCCCCTGCACCCACATGACGACTGATACACACACACACACACACACACACACACACACACATGCACGTGCACACAAATGCACGCGCACACACACACACACACGCTTGCACACACGCACACACACACACACACACACACACATACATGCTCTCATGCACGCACACACACACACACACACATACAAACACACACATGCACGCTTGCACACACACACACACACACACACACACACAGTTTGATCAGAGTAACATGTCTTTCTTCAGTTAAGGCCGTTCCACAGCATTATTGGTGTCGACAGGTGACCTCCTATTTGTGTTGTTCTTGTAAAACTATTGCTGGTTCCTAAGCAACTAGACTTGGTTGTAGTCATGTGACGCTCACCCTCAGCAAACTTTTTTTCGTTTTCATTTTAGTATTTATAAGAATACTACGGTTGGCCTACTGATTTGGTTAGGGGATCCGCATTGTAACCATTTCAATTGGAGTGGGTTTCATTCTGCCATTCCCAAACATTACCACATACATTACCAGTGAGTAAAAAGGGCATAAATCCGGCTAAAATATAAATGGAAATAGATATCAATATCAGATATCAATTCGTTTTTTTTATCCCCGATTTTAAGGGCTGTAGACAATAGAATGATCATATTTGCATACGCTTATGGGAAAAAATAGACTTCCAATGTTAAGAGTTTGAATGAGTCACATCTCAGATGATCAACGACCCTAGAAAGAGTCAAGTCAAAATGATCGATAGAAGAAGAAAGAACGTAAGAACCTTTAAAGCCTATGAATCGAACCCCCTCATAAATACTTTGTATTATTTAAATAGCCCAGCAAGCCTCAGAAGAAAGACTAAACAACTATTCACACATTAGCGACACTAGTATGCAGCTATTTCTACCCGGGCAGTCTTGACTGTGCGCGCTTGGCCTCACCGTGTGAACGCTTCTTCAGACACCGCCCGTCCAGCGACTCCCGCGCGCTACAACCTCACGTGCCGGCAGTGAAGACGAGATCCACTGCCACGCCGGAGCGCACGTTGCCCAAAGTTCACGTTGTTTCCGTCGCTTTGGAAAACACGAAATCGACATTACTTAAAAAAATGGGCATCAATTCTTTAAGACACACGATAGAGAAACAGGTTGCAAAACGTTATATAAAATATGAAGCTGGTTTGCGCATATTTTTGTGCTCAAAGCAAACACAAATTTACCCCATTTCGACCGCAGGAAGCGATTTTTAGAAACACTGCAACAGAAAAAGGTAGCAGAGCTCTTCGAAGTCGTCTAGCTCGAGCGTGTGTGACGCGCACAGCTGGTACTTCCCGCGGTCTGGCGTCCGCTGCTGAGACCAGACGCTCACGCGCGACGTGACGCTCTCACAATGATGTTATGGCGGTAAATGAAGCGTCACACTCAGAGACCATCCGTTGATCTGATGTGGTGATCTTGAATGTTTAACATGTAGGCTTACTAGGCTACCTTCTTCCTTCAAACCTTTGTTTCTGCCATCTGATAAATTGATAATTGATAAAATTACCATTGATAAAACAAAAAAACAAAAACCATGAAAAGATTAAGATTAAGATTAATTATTAAGATTTTGAATGTCAGAGACCTTCATATTGCAATTCTGAAATTCATTCATTTCTTTTTTTACAATCAACAGCAGATTTCAGATGTGGGTTGTGGCACCTGTCCGCTGCAGCCCTGCCCAAGTGTTTAATAACGAAATCAAACACTTGAAAAAATATAACAAAATCAATATTTATATTTGATTATTTTATTTCTTCCGCTAAGAAGATTGTCCAGTAAACCGGGGGAATAAAGGCCATTGCAACCGTCGCAATACAGACCGCCGCTATTGACCAATCAGAAACCATTATTTAATAAAGCTAGGTTATGCTAACTAATGTTAAATGAATCCAAGTATAAATACATGTACATTAAACTGCCCATATTTGACATCGCCAATTGTGTGAAGTGAAGTGATGCGTTGCGCTCTAGCAGAGGACTGCCATCCAATTTCATTGATTCCTGTGCAATGACAATAAAGAATTCTCTTCTGTTTAGAGAGCTTCATTTTCAATGCCACTACGGGTGAGAGAAAGGTCATACTGTATTGTCAAACACGTAATTGTAGTTGGTCACCCCTTTAGTAAACAAAAATGACCTTTATTTATTTAAAAATGACCTGCTTGTCCAACCCATGCAACAACCATGACTCTCTGCAGAGGTATACGTTCCTCTCGGATCCAGAGCAGTCTTTAGTGTGTAGTCTGTAGTAAATTACTTCAACCCCATCTTTAGTATATAAACCACATACATAACTTCTTAATTCCTCGTTATTTGTTCATCTAAATCTGAGAATGCAAACGAGCGCATTAACCTCTGAAGCTCACGAGCTGAACGGAAATTATCTGGAAGAACAAAGTCATGAGTCATCGCTCAGATCTCTACGCTTTGCGTCAGGGAGAAGGGTGCAGTGGGTTGGGCTTCCTTCGCTGAGCTTTGAGCTTCTTCACCTGTTGTGCGCTCCTGCATGCAAGACGGACGACGTACACCCATTTGGTCATTGGTTACATTTTATTTATTTTCTATTTACACTTAATTTGTTATATAAATATAATACATAATTTCAAAAAAAACAAAACAAAGAAAAACGACAACAATCGAGTAAAATACACAACAGCCCGATCACAACAACTGGAGCGGAGCAGCGGAGGGGAGCGGAGGGGTGAGCCGAGCTCTCAGTTTGTTGGTTGGAGAAAAGGAAACCGTGAAGTGGCTCAGCTTGGATCGTGAGTCATCACCTCCCCATGGAGAGGGAGGGAGGGGGGTAGTGATGCTTAATGGGTTGGGGGGGGGGGGTTGCATGGCCAGTATGTTTTCTTCTAGTCCAGTTTGTCCATCCGTGTCACGCGTCTTGTTTTTGGTGTAGTAACGAGTGTTACTTTTAATGCATCGGGGGGGGGGGGGGGGGGGGCAAGCTGTGTGTGTGTGTGTGTGTGTGTGTGTGTGTGTGTGTGTGTGTGTGTGAGTAAAGGGGTACCCAGGTGGCATGCGCTAAATGAAACACTGTGGCTAGTGAGTCCCTCCCTCACCGAGCCACTCATGTCGTCATCCTGCCTCGCCGGCCCCCTGCTGCTGGGGTGAGTGTGGGGGAGGAGGTGCTTAGGGCGGGGGGTGGGGGGGGGGGAGGCTGAGGGACTCAGGCCTGGCTGGTGATGATGATCAGGGCCGGACTGGCCGCCTGCTGGCTGGTCTCCACGGCCACGCCCCCCTCCTCCTCCGCCTCCTCCTCCTCCTTCCTCGCCGGGGTGGTGAACTTGGCGAAGACGCGCGGCGTGCTCAGGTTGTAGACACCGGCGTGCAGGAAGCAGGCGCGCAGCGGGAGCGGCGCCACTTCCTGCGGTCGCAGCCGGCGGCGGTACTGCGTCTGGCCCAGCCAGGTGAAGGCGCCGTGCACCTCGGTGGAGTCGGGGCTGGAGGGGGGGACACAGGCGAGTTACGACGGGCTAGGGCCGCTCCGTTACGGAGAAAAACCATGGTCGCAGTTATTTGGGTCAATATTGAAATCACGGTTATTAAAATGATTGCTTTTTGATGCATTTGTTCAGCATTTCTCTCCAAGAAAAACACTTTGTAACTGAGAACTTTTGTACCCAACAGTGTGTACAAAAATATAATGTACAAATATGTATCCAGTTGCACTGCAATTTCTATAAACAATAATGAATAAAATAAACATACTTCAAAAAAATCTGCATCTGTAATGTGTCTATAGTGTTATGTAGAGTCCATCAGCACTGACCTGATGGTCATCTGTAATGTGTCTATAGTGTTCTGTAGAGTCACACTGACCTAATGGTCATCTGTAATGTGTCTATAGTGTTCTGTAGAGTCACACTGACCTGATGGTCATCTGTAATGTGTCTATAGTGTTCTGTAGAGTCACACTGACCTGATGGTCATCTGTAATGTGTCTATAGTGTTCAGTAGAGTCACACTGACCTGATGGTCATCTGTAATGTGTCTATAGTGTTCTGTAGAGTCCATCAGCACACTGACCTGATGGTCTTGTGTCGCAGGTCTATGAGGACCTCCACCTCAGCCAGGGCGCAGTTGGACATGGTGAGGGTGACCGGTACGACACAGAGCCTAGCGGGAGGCGGGAGAGAGACAGAGACAGAGAGAGACAGATACAGAGACAGAGACAGAGAGACAGAGAGAGATTTTTGTGTTAAGTTCAGCCAACAGGTTTAAGATGGGCTTCCATTTTTAAATTGATTGAAAATAATTAACAAAGGAAGATCTGCCAAGTATTGACGAAAGGAAGGCACTCATTTTCTTCAGGCCCATGTACCTCGATTTCTGCCTCTCCGTGTGTGTGTGTGTGTATGTCTATGAGAGAGCGAGAGAGCAAGACAGAGAGACCACACCTTTCGTGGACAAAGGGGTGGCTGTAGGTTTCGGGGTAGTGCAGGTTGGTCTTGATGAGGTTGGAGAGTTGCTCCACAGAGGGCTGGATCACAGGGGGAGGTAAATCTGGCTTGAACTTCAGCAGCACCATTTCCTGAGCCTCCTGCGGACATGACAAAGCCCACCAATGAATTCATCGCTCATCGTACCAACACATAAGCAGAACAGCACCAGACCCATTCTCAAATACAGAATAGCCTTGAGCCCCTCTTATCAATCTAGTTTTTCAACTAAACATCAGAACATCATCAACTGGTGCAGACCCAAAACACCTCTGGACTGGGATAGACCTACAACCAATTAGAGCCAATACGGAACACGTGACACATCAGCAGCAGGCATCTTGGTTGTTTTTGAAAATGCCTAAAAACACAGGCCCTATTTGATTCACGCTTGTGATTGGCCCAGCCAAGGCCTGGTCTACTAACGGGGGCAGCAGCGCCCCCTGGGGGGCGTTCGTAGAACCTAGGGGGGCGCTGGGAACGAACACGGGGGCGTCACAACTTGTGTAGTGGTCATTATTTTTTACTTTTTAAACTTTCATGGTTTTCAAATATTTTCGGTGCAAAAATAGGATAATTGAAATAAAAAGCCTATCTTAATATGGGTTTCTAACCCCTCTATAGTCTCATTTACGTTTTACTTTACGCTCAGTACCGTCATGATCGCCATAGTAACGCCGATAAACAAATCCACCTCATCGCAGTAGCGTGGTGCTTTCCGAAACTATTTTGCCCTCCCCTGACTTCCACTGGTTGGTTTGCGGGACATGCAAAGCAAGCGGTGGATGGGGCATTACACTAAGTAACATGAATCAACATGAGACGTGAATAAAGCTAACTCCGCTTAGCATGCTAATTGTAAACAATAGAACGTGCGCATTACATGTAGACAACTGCAACGTCGCTCATTACGTTTGCGAACCGATAAACACTTACTTTCATAAGGTATGCACACCAACCGGCACATACGCATTTAACACTGATGTTACAGGCGCTTAACTTGTATAGTAACAAAGTACTTTAATTACTATTTGGCCGCGAACTTAAACGTGCTACTCGCCAACTCAGAACGAAGCGGATAAAGGCTGCACATGCGCAGCGTTGCTAGGCAACGTCACGTAAACAAAGGGAGTCTTTCGTGCACATATTGAACCCAAGTTCGCGGGTTAACAGTTCAATAACCAATAAAAATGTACACAAGCACTGTTACGTATTAAACTTCAATAGCTCAACAATAAAACCTTTTAATAAAACTCTGAATACACATTTTCTTGTCCAGAAGAAACCAAAACGGCACAGTTTTTTATTCAAGCAATGTAGCACGAGTTGGAGTGGAGTTGGTAATGGATATAGCCTACCCACGGGTGTCACAATAATAATGGGGGGGGGCGCGCCAGAGGATCAGGGTAAGGTAAGGGGGGCGTTTGCTCAAAAAAGGTGGAGAAACACTGCTAGAGTGAATAAAACGTTACAAATGTGTCTGGTTCCCTGGCTACCAATACATCGTTGCACCACCTTCATGTGTAGCCACTATCCAACGGCATCTCACATTTTTAGGAGGGAGCTTCCCTTCATTTGTTTTACTTTAAAATGTTAATGGCTAGGGGTGTGGTAGTATGCTACTGAGTTTGTCAGAACAACATGCTAACTTGCTCGCGGTCCCCAGCCTAGCAGGTTCAGAAAACAACAAAGAGTCAGTATTTGGTAAAAGTAATTACTAAAATAAGTTACCATTCGTAGCTTCTACCATAGCTGCTGATACTTTCAATTTCTAGCTGGATAAATGAACACAAGCACACGTTGGAGCTAAATGGGAAGAACGTGAGTGAGAAAGGAATGGGGGAGTAAAAGGGGCAACATACAGCATGTGGAGCTATAAAAAGCATGTACTCTTCCTTCCTCCTGAACATGAATGAACATGGAGACACAGGAGCAGTTGCTTGGCAACAGATGGAAGGCTGTGTTCCACAGGTGGTGGTGGAAATGGCTGCACATGTGTAAATATTAGGGCTGTGAAACGATTAAAAAAATCTATCGCAAATAATCACAGTATTGGTTGGGTTAACTCAGGATTGATTGCATTTTTTTAAATTCTATTTTAGATCCTCTCCAATTTAAGTTAAATTTGATTATCAAATGGAATGACACATTATCATTCATACCAAATGTACTTAATAAGCAAGACTAGACCAAGTGATCTTGAGGGAGTTATATTGACTCACTCAATGTGGGTTGAATATGAAACTTTCACCACAGATTTGGTAATTATAAATAGGCAGTCACTTACTGCAATTGTAATTTAATGTTAAGTAAGTGGAACTGAAAACAAAAATGAATTCTGATATGAATGTTGACATTCTGTGGGCAAAGCACACAAAAAAAAAAAGAATGTACATACATTTTTTATTAATCAAGCTAAAGTAAGATTGGGTTAACACGTTATTATCGCGCTCATTTGAACAGCCATAGTAAATATATACTGCACATATATGGAGAGAAGTACATCATGTGCCTCCTCTGGAACAAAGATGAGCTAATTTTAGACTTGTGCGAGCATCCCGACATTGAGGTGAGGAGGTTGGGATTTTATTCAGCGAGAGCACTCTTCAATCTGTCAAGTCTCCGGCACGTTCTCTCGAGTGTTCTCAGACACTCGTGATACACACTTGAGCAACGTATTCTCTATGCCTGATATTCATTTCCATCAAAAGCAGAATTAAAGCTACTATTCAATTAACTATGTATGGATGTTTAATTCATTAAAGTAAAAACATGTAAAACAAAATATCTGGCCGGCCAACTGCTACGGCGGGATATCACTGCCAGAAATCCTGATTAAAAACGACTTGGCATGCGCACAACTAAACCATCCGTGCACAAAATATATTATTGTGAGCGGTTTGTCTGCACCCGAGAGAAATAATATAGCCTCGAAAAGTTAAAGTGAAGCAGCACGAAACTGACACTCCTGTGCACACAAATGCCGTCTTTGTTTTCGTACTTTCGTGTTTTCGTTCCCGCTCCAATATCTTTTCTCTGCGCAAAGTGGTGGTTTTATTGTCGGCACTAAGTTGGCGGAGCCAGCCATGACCATCATATCCCTGAATGTGATTGGTGACGTTAGCTGGACGAAGTCCAAACACCTCTTGAAGTGCTTTGGAAGATTTCTTTGGTAACATCACACAAGCTCACGTTTAAGCCCGCTCAATGCTGATCACGCAATCAGGATTATCACTAGCCCAAGGGGAAATAGTCTGGCGGCTTCATGTGTGTATCGTACACTAACATCACAGCAATACCCATCATTTGATAGGAAATTATCTTTTTGCGTATGCGTTGAGATACGCCACACACCATGGCGTTTCGAGACATCAAGCCTTTAAGTTTATTACATACAATTGTGCGAAATGCTTTTTGATGCAAAGGCCTGATTGAAGAGCCCTTCTGGTGCGGGCAGACACCTGGAAGCGAGTGCTCTGGGAGATCACTCCATTTACATATATCTGCATATACATATTGTATACGTATCTCTGAGCAGCAAAACAGCTTGCGAGAACGTGTGCATAACGGGGGAGGGGGGGGGGGGGGGGCTCAGTTGCGAGCTGCTTCACTTTTTGTGTGTGCTCAATTCATCTTACTTTCCTCACAGGCTTTATAATTGCATCTCACGAGCAGAGATGTAGTGTGCACCTTTCTCTAACTGCATCAAAATGAATGTGTTGCCTAGATTTTTATACTTGTTTCAAAGTATCCCAGTTTTCCTACCAAAATCCTTCTTCCGTTCAATTGATGCCCTACTCTCAAGTTTTATATGGGGAGGTAAATCTTCAAGACTTCGTAAAACACTGCTTGAAAGGCCAAAAAAAGGGGGTGGGCTCGCTCTCCCAAATTTCAGGGTTTATTATTGGGCAGCGAATCTGCAAAAAATAATTTACTGGTTTCAGGCCCCAGACACTGGTTGGTGCAATGAAGAGGCAAAGCTCTGTAATCTGTCATCACTTCCTGCACTGTTAACAACAAAACTCCCTCTCTCCCCATCACGGTTTTCCTCAAGTCTGGTAGTGCGTTCAACATTAAGAATTTGGATAAAGTTTAGGCAAACATTTCAATTGTCTGGCCTTTCTATGCTAAGTCCCATATGTTATAACCACCTTTTTCCAGCCGCTGATCTTGATGTCACATTTATGCAATGGAACACTATGGGTCTTACTAAATGTAAGGATTTTTTCATAGATTATATTTTTCCTACTTTCACAGATTTGGCCAAAAAACACTCTATTTCTAAATACAGTTTTTCCGATATCTTCAGATCCGCCACTTTATTCAAACGTACAACGCATCATTACCTGAGAGTTCAAACTTGGATGTCATACTGAAGATTCCCATAAATTTAAAGGGCAAAATCTCTAATTTATATAACTCAATTATGTCATTTAGTAGCGTATCAACAGACAACATCAAGACAAAATGGGAGGAAGAATTAGGGACAGTCATTTCAGATGAGACGTGGGTTAGAGCTCTTAGCTGTGTGAATGGAACCTCTTCTTGTGCACGTCTCAATCTGATTCAATTTAAAGTTCTCCACCGTACTCACTATAGTAAGGTCAGACTTGCTAAAATATAGCCTGAAATAGATGAGACGTGTGATCGCTGTAGAGCCACCAAAGCAGTGTTTTGGAAATCAATATTTGGGATTTTGAATGTTGCTTTTGGCCTAGATCTACAACCTAGCTTTAGTGGCTATATTTGGGGTTGACGCTGCGATAGCCACTGGCAAGAAAAATGTTATTGCTTTTGCAACTCTGATTGCTCGGAGGAGAATACTTTTAGAATGGAAATCCCAATTACCACCGAAGGCATCAATGTGGCTTTCTGATATGATGATGTTTTTAAAAATTGAAAAAGTTAAATACTTTCTTAGAGGATCAACCAAAAAATTCTACAAAGTATGGGACCCCTTACTGGTTTATTTTGACAAACTTGCAACTCTCCACTCTCATTAGTAAACAAGCTTCAATGTAAAGTACTTTCATCTTGGGATAATTAATTATTATTTTTATTTTTTTAATATGTATTATTATTTTTATTTTTTTATTTTTTTTTTCTTCACCGGCACAGGGATTGTTAGGGTTGGATGGGGTTTATAAAAATATAAAAATGTAAATTGTTAAAATGCTGTGTAATTCTTGTTACATTGTACACTGTCGCCAAAAGAATTGTAACCACTGTAAAACATTACAACCTGTATGACATTGTTTTAACAACAATGCATCTGTTTTAACAACAATAAAAATACATTAAAAAAAAAGATGTACTGTGCCTGTAAACGTGCTCGCAATAATGATCCGTAGGCACGGATGTGTTGGTTGATCATTTTTTTGCTCAAGATTATTGGCAGTGATATGCCACCGTAATCCACAAAAAAAAAAAAACACACTTTTGTCATCACTTGAATGTGACTTTCAAATTGAGTTTGCATAATAATGTTGGCATGCGTGTGTTGATTATTTGATGGTTTGGACGGGCTGGGGGTTATCTGAAGGGTGCATACTGGGGTCCACGCCAAACACTGAACAGTAAAACACGAGAGTGTATAGGATGACTCAGTGAATGACGGCACCGCCAGGAAACCATAAAGTCCAAGTCTGGTACCAAGGCTTTGTGTGTTGCGGTGTTTGTGCGTGCAGTGCGTACCTCTTTCTGGGGGAGGGAGCAGGCCTCCTTGCCCACCGTTTGTAGAGTCACGTGGAGCTGGCCTTCCAGAATGAGCTGCTTGTTGTCCTCAACTACGTATGCCTGCACATGCACATATAAATGCTTTAGCACACTCACACCTCATCATGAGTGGTAACACACTCACACCTCATCAGGAGTGGTAACACACTCACACCTCATCAGGAGTGGTAACACACTCACACCTCATCTATGAGTGGTAACACACTCACACCTCATCATGAGTGGTAACACACTCACACCTCATCTAAACTATCATTAGTGGTAACACACTCACACCTCATCAGGAGTGGTAACACACTCAAACCTCATCTAAACTATCATGAGTGGTCAGTAACATGACTGTACCTTCCAGAGGACGATGATATTCAGGTCCAGCTCGTTGCACGTCCGGACCACGGCCTCGATGGGACCGCCCCCCCAGCTCCAGTGTCCACCAGTGGTTCTGCTGGAGGGGTGCGAGAGGCCCCCGGCCCGACCCTCTCTCTTCACCGGGTCCCCAGGGCAACAGCGGAAGAAGAAGTCTGCACACGGTGTGGTGGAGCTGACGATCTGATGGAGGAGTCAGGAATAGGGTCTGATACAAGGGCGTAGCGGCCGCAACCATTTCAGTATAGGACATGTAGGTCAAACCTACACCGTGTGTATTTCTCACTGGGGAAATCAAATTTGCGTCAAATATTATATTTTTTGCACACCAAATACGTTTATCTCATTTTTTGACACCCATGTGTAACCCCTCTTTGCCTTATGAGGTTACAGGTATTTTTGGGTTTCGGTTTCAATTCGAAGTTGGACCAGTTACCAGGATTCTAGGTTAACGCTCATGGAGCCCAGGATGGAACATCAACATTGACCACACTCACACAAAATATAGTTTCAAAACTGTATTGTTAACAACAATTTTCAACATGGAAAATAATAAAATGCGTGCAAAATAAAATAGAAATATAAAGAAATGTCTTTATGGTCTTCTCTTCCTTGATATGAGCTCAGTTTATATCGTTGGGGCCCTTTGATCTTTGTGTATCCCATATGAGACATGGACCAGCTGGTAATACTCTATAGTATATTATAACGATTTATCGTTTTCTGATCGAAATTGCGATTTCAGACAACGCAATCTCGTGATCGCCAAAGCCGCAGTTTCTTCCGTGTTCCTGACTGACCCGAGATCTGTTGTCAACTATTTATACCGGCACTTGAAAAATCACCACAGGCATTTGCACGACGAGTGCATGACGAAAAAGTCCGGTGAAAAGTCTCCCCCCGTCAACAATTCGACCGCGGACCCTGTTATAATGTAATGTCCCCAATTAATGTAAAGCAATTGGCCCGCCGGCATATCGCATTTCAGCGTTAACGCGTTGGGCGCGTCTTGGCGCGGTAACCCTGGCGCGTCAACTCCGACAGATCGCAACACCCCCCCGCCCCCCACCGTCAACAACTCCGGCCAGCGACTTGTCCAAGACTTTTATTTTGGCCCACTGTACAGTTTGAGTTTGACACCCCTGGTTTACAGAATAGATGTGCAATATTTGGGTGCTGCTGAGCCATAGCCCACCTATTATGTCTGACATATTTTTCAGAAGGCAAGAGGTAGGGTCATTTTATTTTAGTAAGAGTTTATTTTATTACCATTACTTTTCAATTTCATTTACTGTAAAGTTTCTTTTGTATTTTGTTTAACTCTTTTAACTTGACAAAATTAAGGATTTTTTGCTCTACTAGTTAAGACAGTCAAAGATGGCTCTTTTAGTTCTTCAGTTGTAACAACTGCTGTTGGTCAAGGACTTTAGTTTACATGCATGTTTCTTAATAAATACATTTGAAATCAATTCTTACCTTTAGTTTTCATTCTTGCATTAAAGTAATGGCATGTAATGTTTTAATGGTATGATGTCATGTTTGTAAATATTACTGTTCATTGTGAATATTGCAATGAAGCTTGATTTGAAGAAAATCGTGGATCAAATCGAAATCGCAATATCTACCAGAAAAATCGCAATTAGATCTTTTCCTGAAATCGTTCAGCCCTAGTATATAGTATATTTGTTATTAGTTGTAACTTAACTCTTATGCCGCTTTTCCACCGCCAGTACCAGCTCGACTCGACTCGACACGCCTTTTTTGCGTTTCCATTGGCAAAAAAAGTACCTGGTACCTAGTACCGGGTACTTTTTTTTAGTACTACCTCCGTCGAGGTTCCAAGCGAGAGGAGTAGGTACTTTTGTGTGACGTAAACATGCTGCTGGTAACTGATTGGCCAGCGGCTGTAAATGGGAATAATCTCTCAAAGTTAAGTTGTGTCCGGCGTGGTTGGAGTCCACGAACATGCTCCCGAGGGGGACACTGATCAGCGTTTCGCCGTGTGTGTCGCTCCTTTCCCGGGGCTAGAGTTAGGCTGCGCGTCGTTATGTGTGTCCGGCGTGGTTGTGTGTGTCCGGCGTGGCTGGAGTCCATGGACCGGCTCCGGAGGATCAGCGTTTCGCTGTTTCGTTTCAGTGTCGTTCCTTTCCTAGGGCTCGAGTTTCGCCTTGATCAACGTTACCGTATGACAACAATAGACGCGCAGTCATTGCGCTTTTTATTTTATTTTATTTCCCATCATAACCTTTCCCGGGAATCAGGAAATAGTCTTGATCAGATTCAGATTTCCCGGGAATCGCGTCTCCCGTGATTAAAACCTAATGACGACCCGCCCATGGTGGAGAGGTTATTTTCTACGACCCGCCCACATTGAAGAGGTACTTTTTTAGATGGAAACGCAACCAAACCAAGTTGAGTCGAGGCGAGTCGAGTCGAGTTGGTACTGGCGGTGGAAAAGCGGCATTTGTGTTTGGTGTTGTATTTTCCTTCAACCAAATCTAAAAGTGCAAGCATGAACCTCTGCATTTTAGAGCAGCTATCAGATCATCATTCATCCGGCGCTTTACTCAATAGACCTGTTTTGACAGAGCTGTCATCGTAGGACAAACACAGGTGTAACATGATAGTTGAGTCCAGTACCGGTGCCCTGGTACTTGGGTGTAGCAGACCCATTATTACTGATGTGAGCGAGTGTGGACCACTGTGAAAAGGGTCAATTGGCCCTTCTCCTGATACTCACTCGTTCATTTCCAAGGTTCAGGTCTGCAAAAGTGAATTTATCTTCTGTGGTCGAGGTAGCTGAGGGGAAGAGAAATACATAGACTTTGAAAGGTGATCTGACCGTCGATGAAGAATAACTTGTTTTTTAGGACCCTTCTTGACAGCTAAATATTTGGTTGAACTTTAGAGCATGATCATAGGAAGATACAGGCAACAATTTACCAAGCATATATTCTATGACACAATGGGTGTACGTGATTTTTATAGGGAAACTTTCATAAACTTTAGCCAGTTACAACAAAGGAAACCAAGGTGAGGGGGAGTGACCATCGTGGAGAGTTTAGGATTGGCCTTGGCTGAAGTCAGCCATGGCGGGAGAGATCTAACCTGACTCTCGCCAGATGAATTTCGTTCCGCCTAGCTCCACTCATCCATCTGGGATCGCTCCATTGAAGAGGTGCTTTAGAAGGCTGGGCCTTATCAAAAATCACCACTTGTCCGTCATCTTTATTGATGTGCTACTTCAACCACTCACATCGAAACCAACCCGTGACGCTTGCTTCCTCGATGCGAGCCGTCTGAATCAAAACAGTTGCTTCTCCGCTACATCACATCTATAAAAATCCCGCCCAGCGGTCCTAATTGGTGCTACTATTTTCTGGTAGTCCCAAAATACCTCCCAACGGGAGCGATCCCAGATGGATGAGTGGAGCTAGGCGGAACGAAATTCAACTGGCGAGAGTCAGGTTAGGAGAGATCAAGGTAATTTGGAAAACACTATGGGGGAAGTGGCTAGGTCTACAAAGCTGCAAGCAAGGCTGCGAGACAGAGTCAGTAGAAAACAAAGAAGTCAGTAGAATGGCATGGCCTTAGTATCAAGGCTTTGGGGTAATGTGAATGCAAACCATCTCAACACCTTTCAGTGAGGGAGGCCATCTCTACAATTTGTATAGAATTTTATAATATGTTATTAAGATTTCCATGACAACCATTCATATTTATACTTTCAAATCTCACACACGCAATGCGTCGACACTTACCTTTGAGGGGTTTACATCTGGCGGCCCTGAAACACAATTTGGCCCGCTCCCTGCTGGTGAGCTTACAGTCTGGAAGATATCACAAGAGAAGGCAGACGAGGCAATAAGCTAAGCTGATTCATTAAAAGGTATGCTTGGCCGGGGAACAATCCGGTGACATTCAGCAGGCTGTGCCCTAACATACTTCCTGTACAATATTGGAGCAATATTGTCAGCTTTTCATATCCTCATATTAAGGAAATTGGCATCGCAATTTTAAATGCCACTTGGAAGACACTTGCAACAATATGATGACGTTACTTTAGGGAAACCCACGCAGCATTGTATCATTTCCAGGTTCACCACAATTTGAAACGATTTGATTAAAATGAATCCATCAATCTAAACATATTTGTTCATAAATCCAAAATGCTGAAGAAAATTGTATTCCTGTTTGAATTCTATGGTTGAACAAATACACACACACACACCATTGTGGTTGTGTTCTACATTCAATGTTCCTGCCATTCAATGTTTCTGTAGTAAAAGGGGTTGAATATGTGTATACATGAGCGCAGTGATTGTCACACACACATACACACTTTTCGCAGTACTGCAGGGAATAGATTTTGCCAACAGCCAAAGCCGCATCCAGATCTCACACACACACACACACACACACACACACACACCATTAGTCAGCAGTTCCTCTCATCTATAGCGAGGCTGTGTTAGGTGGAATGGCCAAACTTTGACAGCAAAGGCAAATGAAGGCCATTTTTTATCCAGATAACACCGCTATCCTTATAGATGCAGATATTTCTATTTTAGAAATTGCTCAAAGTTGACAGCCAACATTTTTCCCAGCCATCCCAAAAATCTCAATTGTTTTTAATTCACTTGGTTACTTTAATTGCTTGTGTATTAAAAGCATTTGGTTGGAAAATGACTGATTACTGTATCTGATGGGAGAACAGCACCATTTTACGTAACCTTTGAAACTCTCCTGCTTTTCTAAAATCAAACTGAATGATTGACAGTGGTGGATTAATAAACACTTCTGCACCAGAGGGTGGTCACGGTGAAATTAGAGTTATTAACTCAAGAACGGGAAAACAGCTTGGATTGCTCAACCCTGTCGGTTGAATAAAAGCAAAGGGGAAATAGTGTCACCCAGACATCCAGAGAGTGTGTGTGTGTGTGTGTGTGTGTGTGTGTGTGTGTGTGTGTGTGTGTGTGTGTGTGTGTGTGTGTGTGTGTGTGTGCGTGCGTGCATGCGTGTGCGTGCGTGCGTGTGTGTACCTTTGTCCTTGTAGGGGTTGATGCACTTGTGTAACCTCCACTGTCTACTGCAGCTCGACACCTGGATGATGTGGAACTCACGCACACCCGCTTCACTCTGCCCGACACGGGGGGGGAGACAGACAGAGACTTCCATTGGTGAGCGGGAAGTAACAAAAGACATCTTGACACATTGACACGCATTGTGAAGGAATCTCTGTGTGCCTGACTGATCATGGTCATTTGTTGTCCACTGACGTCACTGAAGATTACGGGATAACAGGACACCAGGTACCCAACTTAAAACTAGGGTAGGCAATTTATTTTAGTAGAACGTTGTCATTTTTGTTGAAATTCTCTAAAACCTGATAAGTCTATATAAATAAGTTGCTGACAAAAATAAAAAATGATCTGTGGCGGTCACAGCTTTGTAACAAGCCTGTCCAAAATTTGAATTTGGCCCGAATGAATTTACCTGTGTGTACACCTACCTACCTAGCAACCCTACTTGCACTCTGTCTCTGCTCTCATTGGCCATGACCAGTCTTTCACAGTGCAAGGCAGACTATTGCTCACGCTAATACAGTGACTCTGGAAGGAGGCCTTAAGGGAGGGAGGGATTTTGTAGATTAAGATTCTTACTCTGGTTGGTTTCTCCAAATTACCTTCCCTAGTTTTAACAGCGGAGGTAGGTTACTGGCACTCGCTTTGTACACGCGAGTATTTGGAACACATCGAATGCTCTTTCTGATGGGTCCTCATTTATGTGTTTACTGTAATTAGTGCCAGCATTCAGTTTAAGTCAATCCAATCTGCAGCTCAGCCTGTGGTGTAACTGAATTAACATCGCCAAACGCAAGGCTAATTCGCTAGTGCTTTGGTGTTAGAGACAGCAGTAGGCCAACGCCTCGTGATGTTGTGTGTGCCAGTAAAATAATTATCTGTATAGCTTAAGGGGTGAACACACAATGACACACAACGCTGTTTTTGATTGGATGATTGGAATGTTTTCGATTCCACTGGTTTCAGAACTAAGGACAATGCTCTCATCTGCTGTCTTTATTGTAATTACTTGCATGATCCTTGCGTTCTTTAGGGTGTATCTTCATGGTTGAACGTACTCATTGTAAGTCGCTTTGGACAACAGCATCAGCTGAATTAACATAATGTTATATAATGGACGCGCTTCAAGAGGAGAGAGAGTCAACCAGGGTCAGAGTTTAAATGTTTCTTAGTCCAGAGTGCGGCAGCATGGTAAAAGATCTGGGCAGTGCACTAGTATGTTATAATATCAACTCATGCTAAACACATTCAGCATGAATACATTTATTCATGCTAGATGTGCAAATTTATACATGCACATTTAGCACGAGCACATTCGGTTTATATATTGACTCCTTCCAATGTTGTGCTGGTGCTTCTATAGTGTCTATAATGACTGAATAATGAATAAAACAGAACATGAGGAACATTGAAAAAAAAAGAAGGACTGCTTCCACGCTCAACCCCACCGGAGCACACCGGGCGACGCCGTCACCGGCCGGGCCGACGGGCTCGTCGTGTGACGCTGACGACGCTACGGCGGCGGCGGCGGCGGCGCGACGGCAGGGCTCACCATGTTGACGTTCTCCACGTCCACAAACACCAGCATGCCGTCGTTGAGGTGGTCCCCGGCCTCGGCGGCGTCCCGCCCGCGGCGGTCCTCGGAGGGCACGCTGCTGGGGCAGGCCGTGGCGCACACGCTGAGGGAGCGGCTGGCGCAGATGAACACGTTGTGGCGGAGCACGCGGTGACTGGGGGGGGGGGGGGGCAGGGGGGGGGGCAGGGGAGACAGAGCGGTTAGAACGCAATGCTCTGGTACTGAGGTGACACAGCGGTAGAGGGTGGTAGAGAATATATATATATATATGAGAGAGAGAGAGAGAGAGAGAGAGAGAGAGAGAGAGAGAGAAAGAAAGAGAGAGAGAGAGAGAGAGAGAGAGAGAGAGAGAGAGAGAGAGAGAGAGAGAGAGAGAGAGAGAGAGAGAGAGAGAGAGAGAGAGAGAGAGAGAGAGAGAGAGAGAGAGAGAGAGAGAGAGAGAGAGAGAGAGAGAGAGAGAGAGAGAGAGAGAGAGAGAGAGAGAGAATGAGGAAGAAAGAGGTAGAGAGGGGCAGAGAGAGAGAGAGAGAATGAGGAAGAAAGAGGTAGAGAGAGGGGCAGAGAGAGGGGTTAGAGACAGAGATAGCAAGAGAGAGAGCGTAGGCAAAGGACAAAGTGAGTGAGTGAGTGAATGAGTAAGGAGAAGGGCTGGGAGGACTTGAGAGGTGGGTCTGACAAAGAGAGAGATTCTCACTGAAAGAGACCAGGGGGGGAGAAGGTGTGTGTGTATTGTTTGCGCGTTAGTGTGTGTGACAGGGATGAGCCTGCTAGACTGCAGGCTCAGTGCGTTCCCAGATGATGAGGACCGGGGGGGGTTTTGGAGCATATTGCTGCGGGGGCCGGCAGCAAACGGCAACGAGGTGAACAATAAAATAGAATAATTTATTGAGCTGCCGTGATCCAACCGCGCGTGCCGCAGTAATGAATTGCAAAATAAGCGTGGGGGGGGGTTCGAATAAGAGAATGTGTCTAATTTACATAAGACGTGAAAATGTGAAACGCTCTGGCACATTTAAATGCCACCTTCAGGCAAAAGAGTTACACCCAAGGTCAGAATCAGAACGTAAATAAAGCATTTTAGACTTCCACTATGCACTTCTCCTAAGCGTCTGTTCTAGTGCGTTGAGGTGACTGCGACTGGATGCCTTGGCTCTCCTTATGGTTAACCGGCAAGCATCCCATCATCGATTTAACATGTTTTGCAAGTATATAGTATAGTATGTATTTATGTATGTCAATTATGGCACCCATTGAGGGCAAGTTCTTGCCCTCTTGAGGGCTTGGGTCAGGGGGGTGTCCTAAATATTTGGCCTGTTAAGCCCTTTGAGACTGTAATGGTGATTAAGAATTGAATTGAAAAAACGATACGGTAAAACGCACTACTTTTTATCTTTGCGTTTCTCCTGACACACACAGCGTTCGCCACCTCCCCTCGCGGCCCCCGCCACTCACCTGATCCTCCCGCCCTTCTCGGCGCTCTCGTAGTAGAACAGGAAGTTGATCTCGTGCACGCCCTCCTGGTCCGGCCCGCGCAGCCAGAGGGGCAGCTGGGCCGCCTGGCCGGGACGCAGCACGCCGCCCTCCAGCGGGATCTCCACGGCGACCGCCTTCCCCCGCACCAGGCCCTCCACGGGGGACGACACCAGGTACACGGGCGGGGGCGGGGAGCCTGGGTGGAGGTGGTGGTGGGGGTCCCCGGGGGGCGTGGCCAGCGTGTGGTAGGCGGAGCAGACCCCGGCGCTGGCGGGGCTGAGGGGCGTGGAGGCGGCGGACGGGGAGGAGGCGGAGGAGGAGGAGGAGGAGCCGGCGCCGAAGGTGAAGAAGTGCGGGTGGGTGGAGGCCACGCGCAGGCCCCGCAGCGCCACCCCGCTGACGTTGCAGAACTCCACGTAGGCCTTGGTGATCTCGCCGCACAGCAGCGCCGTGGGGAACTGCAGGAAGAACACCTGCACACACACACACACACACACACACACAAAGAAAGTTGGTAATAGACTATTTCACTCACACTCACAGAGTACACAGTGCTCTACTATAATGTAGACTGCATTGTCACACACACACACACACACACACACACACACACACACACACACACACACACACACACACACACACACACACACACACACACACACACACACACACACACACACACACACACACACACGGGGCTGTAAGCCAGGAGGGCTGCACCATTATGACAATGTAAAACTTAATTGCGATCATTTTTCCCCCAACATTGTGATTATTCACTGCGATTCACAGAATCCATTCCATTTGTAAACCCGCAACACGGTTTGGGTCATATAGCCGTGGTGGGTCCTCATGGACACATAAGGTTCAGGCCTGGGTGTCCTCAGAGCAATTATTGCGGAGTTGATACGATTTCATAATAACGTAACGGGGGCCAAACGGGCCCACAAAACCGGATTATTGACGTTGATTCACATGCAAGTGATTATGCCGCCCCATTAGTAGGACCCCCTTATTGGTGCTGCGGATGCCGTAGGTACCTCCATCAGGGGCATGGGCGGCGTGATCAGGGGATGCAGGCGCTGGTCCTGGCCGTGGCTCACAGACGTCTTGTCCTCTTTGGTGGAGTTGAGGCGCGGGCCTCGGATCTCCAGGGCCTGCTGGCCGCGCACCACCAGGGGCTGGGCGCTCTGCTGCCCTGGGGGAGGGGAGGAGAGGAGGGGTAGGGCGTGAGGAGAGACACGGCGACAGGCCTCCTACAAGGGGAGCAGCTCACTAGGGTGTGTGTGTGTGTGTCTATGCTTGTTGTTTTCCTACGTGGATACTGATGGGAGGGGATCAGACGGAGAGGGAGACAGAGACAGAGACAGAGAGAGAGAGGGAGAGGGAGAGGGAGACAGAGACAAAGACAGAGGGAAGGCTGTGATTTAACAGTGGTTTTCTGTTGTAATCAAGTACTTGGCCATAGCATGATTTCCCATAGTGGGACTTTGTGAAACTTGGTCTATATTTGGTATGGATGACAATTAGTGCTGACGTTGAGGTGTGTGTGTGTGTGTGTGTGTGTGTGTGTGTGTGTGTGTGTGTGTGTGTGTGTGTGTGTGTGTGTGTGTGTGTGTGTGTGTGTGTGTTACCTTCTGCACAGTGAGCCATTTCTTCAGAAGGCACAGCAGCAAGGTTGTAGGCCACGCCCAGAATGTTGAGCTGACCAATCATGTGAGGCAGCAGCTTCAGACGTGCCTATAACAGAGGTGAGTTTGTCATTATATTCTCATCTCCAATTGACGCTTGGCCAATTGATTTCCATCTTTCCTTATGTGCAATAAAAGTCAATATTGATTTTACGTCAAACATATTCTGCCAACTGATTAATTCAATACTGCCCAGTTCTATAAACGTGCACATCATACAGAAAAATAAATAGCCATATGAAACTGAAGATGACAGAAAAATGAGTAATAATCTGTTATAAAAGAAGCTCACCACTTTGGTCTCCTTTGGGCCAAAGTTGAACTCTGGAATCATTTCACTGGATATGACGTCGTCTTTGTTTACCGACTGCGGGGAAGATCAGAGAACAGAGATGGAGCATAATGAATGAAGCCTTGCTCCTCTCTATGCTCTTTGTCATTTCTTAACGGGGAGAAACAGTCAGTGTGCGGTGACAGGTGACAGGTAAACAGACACTAATGAGAGCACAGAGTGAGGAAGAACCCAGAGATGTGGTTCACAGTACTGCTGTAAGAGCACCACAGTAAGGTTCCGTTATTGTACACAGAATCTGGTTCTATCCTATAAACAACAGAACATTAAAAAGGACACTGTGTATACGATATATAAACACAGTCTTAATGTAAAACGTTAGAAGATTGCAGGTGCTTCACACGTTGGATTGCAGGAAAAGGAAAGCCACATTACTGCGGCTACGCTGTGGGTCCTTACGTGATTATGGTCCAACGTTCACGCAACGCAAGGGGGTTACGTCCTTGCGGACCCTCTGTGCGTCCACCGCAAGGGCCTGACGTGCGCCTCCCAAAAATTGTAACCTTGAGGCGACGCAGCCGCAAGGGCTGTGATTGGTCCGCTCACTAAAACCCGACGCAGGACCATAAAGGTTCACGACTGCGTCGAAGCGTCTGCGTGGTCATTGCGTTGCGTGAACGTGGAACCATAATCAGCCCTTTACACGTTAATATGACGCGTATAGATGCAGGCAGCTCTGTGAAGATGCACATTCTCGAGCTGTATGCAGTACTGTAAATACAGCTTAAGGCTGCTCCATAACGTTATTATATAATAAGTAAATGCCATTACGGGTTATAACATTTGTAATTATGTGTAACTACAATGTTACAAGGACAATCAAAGGACAAGGACAATTCCAAAACAATCAAACAGACTGATTACATCATAAAATAACAAATTCATGGAATACAAGAAAGAAAATGTATACATAAAGAAAAACAAACGACTCCTAAAAAGGGTAAACAAATGTTCCTTTACATGGTGAATGTAAAAAGTGTCAGCTGATGATGGCGTCTTGCTGTTATTGCCCACCTTGTCGTTGGTGATGGGTTCTCCCGAGGCCTTGTCTGAGGCCAGGTCCCCCTGCTGGGGACTGGAGAGGTCCCTGGGGGTAAAGCTCCACTGCAGGGACAGATCAGACAGGAGGAGGGACACTTTCAGGGGGTTCTGGAAGGTCACCTCCACTATGATGGGTTCTGCGTGGGAGAGAGAGACATAGTAGGTCAGGGAGAGAGGACAACATACAGTTTTCTTTAAAGAAAGCAGAATTAAAAACGGGTTTGTTTCATTAAGGATACGTATGACAATTTTAAATCAGAGTTGGTACTAAAATGCATATTTTTACCCTTTCATTGACTTAAACCAGGGATGGACAACTTTCATGATAAAGAGGGACACAATTTACCCTGATCACAACGAGAGGTCCACATGACCTCGCACTTCAACTAATCGGATATGAGAGAAGCTACGAAATAATTCTAAATAAGAACAAAATATTTGTATATATATGTCTGTATGTTAATTTAACCAACATGTATTAATACAATAACAAATTGATACTCTTGTTAAACGACAAATACAACAAGTTTGTTTTAAAAGAAACAACATCGAAAGAACTAGAGCATCAAATTCAGTGCAGTTGTAGTAGCTGTAGTGGCGACTTAAGTTGAAACCTTTCACGACTGATAATGTTTCTAAGCAAACTGGACACATGGCTTTGCCTTTTGCCTTTCTATGAACAGATACTCTGCTTCCCATCTTGACTGAAAAGATACGATTTTCTTGATCCGACTTTTCCAAAAAAAAAAAAAAAGTGAGGATGCATGCGGGGCGCGCCAGCCTTCAACTCTTATGAAAGAACTAAGAAATGCATTTCTCCCAATCTATAAAAACATATACATTTCAGAGATTCTCCGTACCTTCCACCACAGCCAGGGGGGTGCGGAGGTTGTCCGTCTGGCTGTTGAGGCAGCACTGGCTGGGCTGGAAGGCTGCGGGGACCACCCCCCGGTGGGCAGAGGCCACCGCCTGCTCCTCCAGCTGGCACCACATGACCGCCTGCTCCTGGTCGTACTCCTGGTCAAGGGACACGTTGGTGGCCGCCTGCTTCTCCCCTGACACCGCGAGCCAGCACATCGCACACCGTTAGGACCGCAGAGGTATCATCCAGTCGACCACTGCCTCTAACGCTCCTTTGGTCGTTACGAGGGTAAAAGTATCGTTTACGCCATTGTTTTTATGTTATGTATTGTACGTGTCGCCGCTGTTGAGCTCAAACATTGGTTCTATTAAAAGGTGACATATTATACCACCAGGTGGGAGCGTGATTAGACGCTACGAGCCGTTTGGAAAAATCTGCCTCTTCTGACGTCACACTCACACCTGGTGGTATAACATGTCACCTTTAACCCGGAACTGGATGGCGACGACTACACAAGTTCAGCCATGAACTGAGCCGGTTAAATGCACTTTGCACGTCTCAGGTGTGAATGCATATGACCGATGTGGGCAATAGATGCGAAGACCTAGCAAATAAAGGCATCCACCATTCAACTTGAACAGTCCAATACGAATCAGCAAAAGGCATACAGGTACACACAGCGGAGTGGACGCTAATGTTGATATTATTCAGATCCCATCTGTGAACTGTTTGTGTGCGCGCGTGTGTCTTACCCTCGGCCAGGCGGCGCTCGTGGCCAAAGTAGACGCGCGTGGCAGCGCTGTGGATGCAGGGCAGGGGCAGCTGGGGTAGGCCGGCCTCGCTCTCTGCAGTCACACTCTGAAACACCCAAGACATGGCCGGTCACATTCACACTGCTGCAACAGCCCGCGCTCCCCCATACCAGGTCCACCCATGGTTAAACAGCTCAAATCGTATTGGACAGTATAGACAGATCTCCATAGGTGCATCAATGGAGTATAAGAGACAATAATTAATATGGAGAGCGAGTCCAGGATTAGCTCTTAGGATGTTGTCTTTCTCGTGCCATACTGGAAACCTCCACTAGTGGCCAAGCAATGGTTTTAATATGTAACCCACCCATGTTTTAGTGTTGGTGTCTGTGTCTGGTGTTCATATTTACACCTGAATACAAGTATATATACATACATAGAAGAGATATAGGGATATTAAGAGACAGACAGACAGACTGAGATAATGAAAGTGGAGAAAAGGAGGAAGTGGTCACTGATGACAAACAGCAAGACAAATAAATAATGACTGACACCGAGAGAGAGAGAGACACACAGAGAGAGAGAGAGACAGACACAGAGACAGAGACAGACAGAGAGAGAGAGACAGAGAGAGAGACAGAGAGAGACAGAGAGAGAGAGAGACAGAGACAGAAACAGACAGAGAGAGAGAGAGAGAGAGAGAGAGACACACAGAGAGAGACACAGAGAGATGCACACCTTGTAGACGTAGAGGTACTCTCGGAGGAAGGCGCCTTGCTGCGTGGCGGTCTGCTGGCTGTCGTTGGTCAGGATGTGGCGGAAGGCCTCCACGGCGTTGTCGGGCTGCCGCAGTGTGAACGACTGCCGGCCGATGGTGAAGTTGATGTGGTCCTCGGCCAGTGACCAGCCCCGTGCCCGGTACACCTGCATGGCCTGGCAGTAGCAGCGCAACGCGTGCTTCTTCTGGGGGACGGACACAGACACACAGAGAGAGTCACTGCGCAGTTCCTATATTCTGTATATTCTTCTGATCCGTTGATTATGTGGATTGTGGATTTTCTCGTGTTTAAGTTAAATCCATTTCCTTTATTAATTATTATTCATTGCTTCTCAGATTTATTTTTGCTTTTATACTTTGTGGAATCGACCCTTGGTCGTTGCCATAAGGACTGAGCCTTAATAGTACCCGGTGAGCCCCTTCCTAATTAATTTTGCTGCACATTTGATCTAATTATATATTTTCAGTATTTATTGAATGCCTCTCTCCTTCAACCCATGTGCTCCTTTTGTTAATGTATCCCTGCTGTGGGTTTTAATCATGCATGTTACAGCAGTTCTGAAGGGTGCTAAAGCAATGCACCAAGGATCATCATTAGCACACACACACACACACACACACACACACACTAAAGAGAGGTGCCAGCTGTACATACATCATATAACATGCAGACGAATGCATGGATGAAAGGGTTTACCTGTCCAGCCTTGCTGAAGCGGTGACCAGCCAGGATCATATGGAAGGCAAACTTGCGGATCATAGGGTTGCGCATATTGATGAAGCAGTGAGCTGCCTGCTCCAACAGCAGCGCACTGCGCAGGTCCGAATCCTGGGGGACGGAAACATGAGGAGGTTAAGGCTTTGGGACACTTCTTCTTGTGGCGTACAGCCAGACGGAGGGCCGGCGGTGTGCCCACCTCGCTGGTCATCTTGATGAGGAGCGTGGCCGCGTCAGAGTATTTGCCCTGGCTCTTGAGGACCTCGGCGCTGAGCAACGCACAGCGCTCCGCCAGCACCATGTTCCTGACGGTTACCATAGAGAAAGAAATGCATTAAAAAAAAAAAATGATCCAAAAAATTCTAAAATTTAAAAAAAAAGTGTGAGACGGCAAAGTCGTGATACCTGTTCAGAGAACTATAATTATTAGTCGATTGTAAAAGGAAATGTACACCACCTGGATCTATATCCGTCGTGTTATCGTACCCGGTATTGATTGCGCTTGGTAATGTAATGCGTAAGCCAAGGTTTAAAGTGAGGCTCTAAAAATGTAAAATAACTCAACTATGACAGAGGGACGTACCCACTGCACATTTTAGGTGTGTGATCTGAACGCTCTGCCCCACCCTCGCTGTGTGGGGTACTTTCAAAGTCTGAAACGCTGTAGCTTCTATAAGCCACAGCGCCTAAGAGGCCTCCCTAATTGGCCACCCGCTGGGCTAAGTAACCAGGAGGAATAATAGACTCCACCCACGGCATGAAAGAGTGGAAAGAAATAAACACCTTAATTAGTACATTTCAGATCACTTTAATGTGTCTATAAACTGCCTTTAATCCAGAATAGCAGTCCGGCCTTTATTACACACTTCTCTAAACTTCTGGAGGGCCACTAACTAGTGAATGTGGTTTAGCATGCGGTCGCTCTCTAAAACGATGCAAGCAGCTCGTACTTGCAGCCGTCCCGGTAGGTCTGTATGGCCGTGTCCATGTAGTGCGCTGGGTATGGCCTCGGAGCCCCGGCCTGCAGGAACGCAGACACGGCAGCCATCTCCTGAAGCACAAGAAGGGGCGGGGGGGTGGGGGTAGGCCAATGAGTTCAGGGTGTTTCAACTGAGGCAAAGGGGCAAAGGGGATTGCCTAATAGGACGGCAGCGAAGAGGAGCTATCTGTCAGGCAAGAGCGGTAGACCCAAGGCTATAGCTCCTATCTTGTTTATTTATACCTATGTCGATGGCCAGCCTCACCACAATGCAGAGCTTGCAGGAAAGTGGATGGAACAGGGCCAGAGAGGACAAATGAGAGAGTGGGTGTGAGTGTGTGTTTTTACTTTAAATAAGGCCTTTTATGTGTGCATCACAAAAGAGATATGGAGGAAAGTGACCTCAATGCTTTCCCAAGGTTAGCTCTCCCTCCCCTCCTAATAATTAATGGGATAAGTGACGGTGTTTGGCTGCGACTCTCCTTGGCATCGTTCATCCAGGTATCATTAACTGTGAATTACAGTTTACATTGTAAAGGAGCAACATGACTATTTTATTGATGGCTTGATTGCATTGACTATAGTGCTATACGTGATTGCAATGCGATGTGAGAAAATCTCTTCTGGTTGATTGCACTTTTTCCTGTAGGAAACCTTTCACCAATCACGGCATCTCTTCGCTGATTGGTATTTGAATCTCTTTTGCCTGTCACTGACCAGTGTGTGAATGCACTTCTCAATGGCGAAACATAGGGATGGAGGGAGCAGAGAGGTACAGGAATGCTTTTGGGTTTTTAAGTTAGTTAGAAATTATTGCTCTCTTCTTCTCCATTCGATTCTCCCTGTTTTCAACTGTTAAAAACGTACCTACAGCTGCTTTAATATTGAGAACACACACTAAACCTACGGCATCAATATTACAAAATGGTCAAGTCTACTTTGTATCTACCACACATGTGTGTCCTTACCAATGCCCCTGCAGCGTACAGCAGGGCCTGGTCGGACAGGAAGTCCTTCTTGGCTGTGTGGTAGCAACTGTAGGCCAGCTCATAGTGCTGGACCAGGAAGCACAGGTCAGCCATCTTCCTGATCTGCAGCTCCGGGGCCTCCGGGGGGTAGCTTCAAAGACCAGAGGTCAAAGGTCAATAATACTGACGGCTCTGTGTTCTATTCAACTCTAAACTCAGTCTCAATTACTGTCTGTAATCCGTTATAAAGTCTGTAATAAAGCGCACACAATACATCTCAAATACATTGATATTGCTTAGAATCAAAGAAACAATTTGTAATAATAAATTAAAATCAGACATATTAGTAACACATTAAGAATTCAGAAATGATCCATCCCTCCCACCAACCGATGGTGCAGTGTAGGAGAAACTTACAGCAGTCCAGAAGTGCTCTTTAGTTCGGCGATGCTCTTCTCCGGAGCCTTGCCTCCACCGAACCACTTCTTAGTCGCCGAGAACAGAGATCGACTGAGGCCCTTCCGCGAGACCAGCTACCACCAAGGGTCAAGACAACAAGAGACACGAGGAACACAATGAAGATACAACGGGGAAAGAAACCAAGGCTCATTCAGATACATATTTAGAAAACGTCTGTATTCCAATTAACCTATATGCATGTGCATTTTGTGGGAGAACTTGCATGAATTAACTAATAAAATACAACAATTTCATCTTTGGCAACCAAGTGCGGTGTTTATGTTTATAATGTATGTTTACGATTATAATGTATGTTTACGATTATAGTGTGTGTGTGTGTGTGTGTGTGTGTGTGTGTGTGTGTGTGTGTGTGTGTGTGTGTGTGTGTGTGTGTGTGTGTGTGTCTGACCCCGTGCGTACCTGGTCATTTAGCTGCCTGATGTTCTTCTCTATGTGTGGGAGGAGGCCCCTGAAGGTGAACTCCTGCAGGAACTGCCTGATGTGGTCGTGGTCGTTCAGCGTGAGACAGTCCCCGTGGGTCCCCGCGGCGGCCACGGCCGCAGCCCTGGCTGCGGTGGGGCCCCCGGGGGGCAGGGCCCCCAGGGTGTCCAGACCCCCGCTAGGAGGGCAGTCCAGTTGGAGAGGGTGACTCTGCATGCTGGCGGGCATTTCGTCTGACGGGACACACAGAGTGGAGCTCAACACCAACTCTTACTTGGACTCTTAGTTATAGGTGGCAGTATTAGCCACATCAGCATTCATGAGATACGACACTTAAGCGCTGGTTACACTTCTACAACTGCGTAATGCGCTATCCAACTGCGTAACCACGGAGACCCCTCGAGCCCTCGTAGTTCTCCGTCGTGGTGCCGGATACGCAATGCAAGCGCTGCAGGCGCTGCCAGTGTTTACGTTGTGATAGTAGTCAAACCGGAAAAGTAATTCCGGAAATGATGTTTTTAGAGGACCAATCGCAGCCCTTGCCGTCTCCGTTGTTGCTTGACGGAGTGACGGACACTTGAAAAAACATTACATGCAGCCGGAGACGACAGAGAGGCTCTCCGGCGACGTAGAGGGCTCTCCGTAACCGACGTACAGCACTTTACGCAGGAGTAAAAATTTGGCTTAAGGGATCGTTAAATCGATTGCGCAATGTCAGGAGATGTATTTAACAGATCAATCAACATTTTTGACATTCCAAACCACAACACAGAAATGCATGTTGCATAGATTGTGTCAATAGTTGCACATTAAATAATCACCTAAGAACCATGCAACATATCCACTTGTAGGATCATTGAATAACGTCCAACCAGAAAGCAGGAGACACAAGCGCTTTGATACAGAAATCAACAACACAGAGAATGTGTCAACTCACCTTTCTCAGCGGTCTCCTGGGAATTCACCTCCCCGCTACCGACATCGTTCTCAGCGACAACACTGTTTGCTTCTGTAACCGGTGGAGGGGCAGTCTCCTCACAAGACTCCTGAGGAACGATAGGGCATAAAACATGACATTCACAATAAAAACATGTTAACATTACCTCAGAGTACGTCTGACCAAACTACTGTTTCTACAAGGTCCTAAGGCGGATTAACTTGCAAATCCCAATAAGTTATGCAGATACATTTCTTCACCTTTATTCTCTCATATTAACACGATTGAACAATGTTTCTACATATGCTCTAGACTCAGGTTCAGACAAAAAGAGAATCCACGGTTATTCCAATTGTGGTGATTGACAGCTACAACACTAAACGCTTGCAAAACTACAACTTTTTATTTTTACTTTTATGGGATTCTGTGGATATTCTGACCCGAATGGTGGAAATAATGAGGTGATTTCTTTAGAGTAACGCCAGTGCTGACCTGGTTCAGGATGTTGTTCTTGTGCAGATACTGACTCCAGGGGTCGGGGATCTGCTCATTGGTGCCCGTTGGAGAAGTGCGAGAGTTGATTTTGAGAAGGTAGCAACCTTGGGAGCCGTAGCGCTGTTTCATATCCTCGTACACGGCATCAGCCCTGAGGCAGTCCACGGGACGACCACCGGGGAAAGGAAGAGAAACATTGGAAACATTGGCAAATGGACTGGACTGCATTTATATTAGGGGTGTAATGCTACGCGTATTCAAACTGAAATATTTCGGTACGGGTCTCTCGGTTCAATGCACGTTTCATTTCGGTACGTACCAAAAAAAAAATGGTTCTTTTTTTTTTTTGAATTAAGTTTTTATTGATTATCACACACTCTGTTAGTATCTTGTCTTGTCCTGATGTTTTGTGTTGAGGACCACAATGGAAATGAGTCCAGGACTTTATTGTGTTTTTATCCTCAATTGTATTTGATGTCTTTTCATTTGTGTAAGGCATTTGTTTGATACAATTTAATAAATCAAATCAAAATCAAATCGTTTAATAAAATAATAAAAACCGAAAAACATACTGAACCGTGACTTAAAAACCGAGGTACGTACCGAACCGTGACTTTAGTGTATCGTTACACCCCTAATTTATATAGCGCCTTTTTGTAACCAGTGGCCACCCCAAAGCGGCCAGTGGCCACCCCAATATTGCCTCACATGCACCCATTCATGCACACATTCACACACCGACGGTGGCGTCAGCCATGCAAGGTGACATCCAGCTCGTCGGGAGCAGTTAGGGTTAGGTGCCTTGGTCAGGGACACCTCGACACTCGGCTAGGAGGAGCAACTAGCAACCTTGCGGTTACCAGCCGACCCGCTCTACCCCCTGAGCAACTGCCAAATGACAAGATGCTAAAGATGCACTAATACGTGTTGGGTCCACTTCAAATGAACCACAGCTCCGGTACCTCTGCTCGTCGCCCTGGCTGGTGTCGTGCAGCAGGACGTAGTACTTTAGCGTGTTGGGGATGAACCATCTGGGGTGGGTGTAGTCACCGCTGTGCTGGATGCGGTGCTGCTCCTGAGACAGCTTGAGGAACTGTTCCACTGGGACGGCTTCACTGGAAGATACCACCAACAGGCCTTATGACGCAGGGGGGCGTGGTCAAGGACTCAACAACAATCACAGCCGGGTCCCAATGTGTGTGTGTATGTGTGTGTGCTAAGATGACACGATATAGGGCGTCAACTTTACACAAGGCCTCAAATGTTAAGACAAGCGGTTTCACAGCATGGCATTTTGATATGGACAAAGTTTGGTTATGACCAGAAGGATACAGGCGAGGTAGTGGTTGAGAAACTCGTGATCGGAGGCTGGCATGGACTGCAGGAAGCTTTCCCTGTAGGCTTCGAACCAGGGTGTGGTGGCTGCAGACACACAGAGCAGATCAAGCCACATGAAGCACATAAGAGGGGACAGTGATACAATACAACGTCCCAATCAAAACAGTGTTTTCATTGGATGGCAACCTTACCATCCTCAAGCCTCCTTCTTGGAAATGAGCTTAAAACAAAGATTTGAAAAAAATAATAACAGCACAGAAATGCCCTTGTCTCTACAAAAGCCCTAAAATATTTAAAGACATAGACACACAACAAACACAAACCTGTGTCATCATTGCATCATTGGCTTCGCTTCATAGTTTGTTACTTACAAAAGGGTGACCACAAAGACAACATCTGCACACCCCACTACTTTTGATTAAGGGTTGTCAAAGGGACCCGTTAAAGTGGGAAGTCTTTCCCATCTTTTAGCTGCATTCAATCAAGAGGAAGGCACTCATGTGGGTCATTGTAAGAGCATCATAGCATTAGCAAAAGCACACACATTAAACTGTTGGCAGGAGCTGCCAAGATCACAGTTGATTGACAGGGTGATTTGGAAGAGTGGACCCATGAAGGACAACGATATCAGATATGGTTCAGATTCTTACACCCACAATTTTCTCTTAATTAACAATTTATAGCGCGGTACATTTGAGAGGTTTGCCCTCGATACAACATACAGGATTTATTTTACTCTCAAGTGTTATAACAGTAAGCCAAAGGACAAACCTTTAATTTTTATTTACTTCACTCTGTATTTAATTTTTAATTTAATAACAACATTTTAAAGCACAATTCAATTCAGGTGAAGCTTGGGCTGACACACATATTTATGTGTGTCAAAGCTGGCTTCCACTCCCATTAAGAACTGCATTTACAATTAGTACTACAAAGTACTTAGTACTACAAAAAATACATAAAACAATGGATCTCTGGTCCATATTCCATACAAGGCAAACTACAGCACCAATTAAAATGTCCCCTATAGACAAACAGAGAATATAAGTAGCGTGTAACAATTAAAACACACTGAAATACAGCCCCAAGCACGTTTTCATTAGATCCATATTAAATCCTTATTATAGTTTGAAGACCGCCAAGAACCTAATGAAGAAACATAATAAAATGTTGGAAGACCAAAAAGGAAGCACGACACACGTCAGACGTCTAAGCCTGGGAAGGAAGAGTCCTACTACACGTGGGGAAAGGCCTGCAGAGAGATGGGTGTAGCTTTGAGGAAGGAATAAATACTGTGCAAGGAGGAATGGTATACTTGTACCAGAATTGGGCCACTCAAAATGATACAGGACAATTGGTATGTGATAGGAGAAAACCCGTCACTGCCATAAATTCATGGTCCAGGATTTACAACACAGTATTTCAATCCCATCGATTACTTGCTTGGACTGAACACTATGGATTTAGAAAAGGAATTTTGGAAAACAATGACTGGCATATAATAGTTTCCTACAGTACCCTCACGCATCATACTAATATCCAATACCAGTATTTGTGAGGCACCTTGCTACAGCCTACACCCATGTACAGCTGGAGAAATTGAGAGGAAGTTAAAGAGTAACTACACAGTAGACACACCTTCACTAATGTCTAAAGATGACCATGGTCTTTGAAGTTAATCTTTTTCTTTCATACGGATGTCTAATCTCGATACTGTCTAGTGCGGGCGAGTGTCTGGTCCGGTGTAGTTACTCATAGAGAAGGAGGCGGAGCAATGTCTCAGCTAGAGTCAAAGGAAGGGAGAATCGTACACTATTCTAGTAACTACTACCACCACCACCACCACCATCCCCAGCAGCGGTTGTGAGACAAGGGTACCTGTGTAGTGCTGGGAGCTGGAGAGTTCTGAGAGTGTCTGTCTCCAGGCACTGTACCATGGGGCGCTCGCTTTAAGAGAGCGATCTGATAGGTGGAAGAGGGGGGAGAGAGCGAGAGAGAGCCAGAGCGAGAGAGAGAGAGAGAGAGACAAGAGAGACAGGGCCTGTTAGCATAAGCGACAGTCCCATTCCTGTCAGTTAATACCGTTATAGCATAGAATTTAGTAAGGAAAAATAATTAAATTGCATTGTCCATGAGAAAGGTGTTATGAGGTTCCAGGAGGGAGGTCAATTCTAGAGAGGAAGGAGGAGACATGGAGGCCTGTGTTGGACCACACACACCATAGAGAACACGCTAGCACTATGTTCACCCTTAGGAATACATGACCCGGTGCAGCTGATTTCCACACATACACTTGTTTGTGTGTGCATGTGCATGTGCGTGTGTCAATACTATTGAATATGACTGCTTTTACACTCTGTTCAGTACTTCTGCTGCATGGTATGATGGTTTCTACTGGGTTCAGTGTGTGTGGGAAAATGTCTCTTACCGCAGGTGCATCCAGAGATGTGTATTAAAAAGGAACAAGAGGGGAGAAAGAGAGCCGTCAGTATGTGATGGAGCAAAGTGAGGAACCTGAAGGACTTGGTGAGTGGTTGGTATTCTGGAAATGCTGGAAGGTTATCTATAGAAACTAGCTTATTCTCTCTGAGGCTGCATTCAGATGAGGGGTTGGTGGGTCAGTAAACTAGCCTATCACTTAAGACATATGGATGAAGGACGCATTTTGAGTGAAAACATTTAATAAAAGCGTTCCCTTGTAAAATGTTCAGATAATAAGGAATAATAATAACAAATATATTTTATCTGTTTTTAGTGGTCCTATACAAACTGATTTTTGTATACAGTATACGGGTATAAATTCTTCTAATAGATGGATTTGAATAGATAAAATATGTCTAGTTCAATACTCTGTTCGAGATATTTCTCCCTCTCCTATTTCGCATCATTCATAAATCCCATTCTGAGTGAATTACTTCTACTTAGGGTCCTGGTATGTGATTTTTAAGTAACTCCAAATACGTGTTTGTAAAGGAACATCAAAGCTTACATGCTGTTCGAGATAAATAACATTCAAGTCAAATTCTGTTTAATGAGTCAAAAGACTCTATTACCCTCTACTGGAAATAAGACAGGACATCGATTCAGAAAAGTAAAGAATAGCAAAATACACATGTTTTAGTGAGATTTCCATTTCCATTTGGGATGAATGTAAAACGATCCTGAAGTGGACTGAAAGTCTGAATACTAACAAGTCAATTATTTAGTTAAATCCCTCTGTGCTAAACAGCATGTTGTTGAACACCTCATACAACTGTGCTAAACAGCATATTGTTGAACATCTCATACCGCCAGTGATTTGTTGACAACGTGTTTTGACTCACGCTTGCAAATATGCATACAGATCACCACCACCGTATTCCACCCTTTACTCACCGTTAAAGCTGAGGTCATGGTCTCCTGCTGTGATGATGTTTGCAGTGCCCCCCTCTGGTGGCTGGATGGACGTTACCACTTCGCCGAGAAGCCGGCGCTGGGCAGGGCTAAGGGAACCTGTGGCTGGCGCGGGGCGGGTGCACACGTTGTTGACGCTGATGCGCAGGTTCTTCACTGGCTGCACCTGATTATTGGGGTCACGGATGTGGCCTGGGTGGGCAGGGGAAATTACAACAATTAACACACGAGAAAAGGTTACGTAATTGAACAAACTCGTTTGAAGAAAGGGCAGCAAGTTCAAGTTCAAGTTGAAGACCTCTATTAAGTCAAATGCACAACAATCACGCAGTAGCAGTCATTGCTGGCAATGAAATGTGAGCGTTCCAAGCTCTCCCCACGCAGGTACGAAGTAGTAATACAATAAAATAAATACAATAAAAATAAAAAAAGTGATAATAATGAACTTATTTCCGAGCAGCATTGTTGTGTGGAATCACTAAAAACAAATGAGGAAGGTCGTTTTGTTAAGTCACAGAGGTGTGACTTGGATACTGTGCTGCATTGTAGAAGTCTGGGCTCACACGTAAGGCTTTGCATTGTTCATGAACAATTGCCAGGATTTCCTTGTGCTAATAAGAATTAGACGTATTTTGAAAAAACTATCAAAAGACGTCTTCATCAAATAATTACTACACGGTTATTGTGTACTAGTGATATGATGTTAAGAAACGTACTATGGATTCCATTGAAAACATGTGTTTTACTTTAGGTTGCGGTCTTTAGGTTGTCCCTTCGGTCTTAATCCTGATTAGTGGTCTGTGGTGACTCGAGTTCTCTTTGTCCAAGGAAGGCTCAAGTTTCTAACAGCCATTCAAATGTCCCTTCCAATGTAGACACGTGTGAGATTGTGATAATTTAGTTGAGATAATGAGCATATTGGCGCAGAAATTGAGCAGTTCATTTGGAACATGTATGTTTGTGGCACAAGCCATCTTATCCCAAGATGAGAAGAATAACCCATTTTCTAAGATCACTTTGACTTGTTTGCTGCAGTTGATTCCATCACAGTCAGTTAAGAATGATTGATCTTTGATAAGCAAAAGAAGACTGGTTTTAGTCTTATAGTATTATATTGTCTTATTTTTAAGTGTCTCATAGACATTTTGAACACTATTCTACTCTCTTCTTTTGCTTATAAAATACCTTACTTAACGACATAATATAGCCAACCAAATGCATACCTTAACTAATGACATTTCATGTTATTATGAAATTAGCCCCATGTTTGACTCACCATTATGAACAATAAGTCAACAAGAATAATGACTTTGTGCAATGAACTAGTGTGTAGTGTATGCATATCAATTTCACCTAGAGCGTATTTCATGTGGCTGTGCCTTTGAATAGTGCCTTCAGCAAATAAAAAATGAGGAACAGCTCCAAAACATTTCTCTCTATATGAAGAAGTGAACCGGAGACAATTTCTGAAAATGACACGCCAAGCAGCACGACCTAATCAAACAATCATTGACCACATCTCCAGCACACTGAGCTGAACTAGCTGGGGATAGTCTCCGTCACAAGCCCTAAGTGGAAGGACAGGGCCTGACAGAGCTGTCCACTAGCTGACTAGCCGTCTCGTTAGCCATCCTTACTGGAGCAGGGTGTTAGCGGAGGAGCTGGCTAATGTTCAACAAGACAGTCGTCGTGAGATGGAGGCTCACGGCTTAGATGTCAGCCGTTCGTCTCGCATTACAGTTGATAGAAGTGAAGGTTAAAGAATGGCCCCGAATCCACCTGGTTCAGCCTCGCCTCCCTGTTTCTCTGTGACTGACAGCAGTAGCTTCCCATTCTACTAGCCTAGCATGTTGGCTGCAAGCTAACTCAATGCTGAGGAACTAGCTAGCTTAAGATAGCCACAACCCGGACTCAATAACAGGATTAACCAGAGTGTCGGGTGGGTGACACCTCTCTGGACGCATACACGCGGAGAAAGGTGGTCAGGCATCACTCACCCTCGGATGTCAGACGGCAGAAGGGCCTGAGCAGCTCGGCGAAATTCAGGTTGTTTTTGCGAGTCACTTTCTCCGCATCTTCGCTGCATAGAACGGCTACCATCGGGACAAACGAGTCCTGGATGAACTCCTGCACGGACTGAACGCACTGGGCCATGGCAGACCAGGTTCGGAACACCTAAAGAATATATATAATTTTCTTGATTCGGGTTGCTCTATTGAACTGTCCACTTGTGAGTTGAAAACAACTCCCCTTCTGTCAGTAGACAGCAGCCATGTTGGATCCTCCCGTAGCCTGCTGATCTGCTGCTTCCTGAGTGCGACCAGAAGGGAGTCACGTGATGCCGGTGTGATCATGCCACCGTGCAGAAACTCACTGGATGGGACGTGGACGTTTTTTTTTTTTTTTTTTTTTTTTTAATGCTTGTACACAACATATGCTGCAATAAACGTTAAACTAGACGTTCAGTAGTACCACTTTGTATTTTTATTTCTGTGTTAAACCTGTGTAACTTGGGTTTCTTGATTGGCCCTGTTTTTCTTAATTTAACCTTTCAAAAATAGCTCCATATCTTATATAGGTATATTTAAGTTTATACTTGATAGAGCGCCCGTTATTTGTACCGGAATAGTATTCATAAACTCCTTTAATCACTGGGGTGGATCAAACATTATGTTTTGCCAATAGCTGTTGCCTTTTCATAGATTTTCCCCACATCGTAATATCTTATAGCCTATTATATTTTGCAGAGACATTGCAGGTGTGGAATTATTAAATGTTGTCCAAGAAAATCTATTATCCTTCATCTTTTATTACCTGATAAAAAACAACAAAAATTAATTAAAGGTACTTTGATTCATAGTTTGGGTCCTCTGCCACATGTCCTATTCAAGGATATCTCTGTATCTGACACTATGGAAAACTGGTATAAATAGGTTATTAAGCATGCCATAACATAAGCAATACTAATAAAGTAACAATGAATAACCTTGCTGTGTAAACCTTTATCCAACTAGGCCATAAAAAATATCAGAACACCTTTTATAGAACACAAGCAACTGCAGCAAGCTTCATCTGTTGTAGAGCATCTTCAGAGTGGATTGGGTCATAGTCTTTACTCTCTTGCTCTGGCTAGTTCGATTTGAGCCATGCTTTCCAGAAGGCTTATCCTGGTCGTTGCACTGACCTGGTACCAAGTGAGTATATGCATGCATTTTTGTGACATGGATTTCTTTATTAATAAAAAATAGAATGTGGTTTTAGGTGTGTAGTTGGTAAACAAGTAAATGACTGTGTTATCATCATGTTATCAATGAGAGGGTAATTTAAATAGCACTATTCTCAAGTATGCTAAAACAATGAACCGACAAATGCCAAATGTTATTAAAATTGTGCATCTGTAGGTTAAGGCACTCTTGCCAAACCAAAAATAAAACACACTATTTTGTTAATCAGTCAATGGTACTGCCAAAACCAAATGAAGGTTCTTTATTGTACTCTGCAAAAGTGAGCCAGTGAACACAACCTTATCCCTAGTGCATAAATGAAAAGGGAGTTACAATAGAATATAGTAAGAGTGGCCTCGCAAGCTAGGTCAGCCTATGTCGTGAAAGGCGCGTTAAGAGTGGAACTGGAATAAATGCATTCTAATTACAATTTTCTATAGACGGTGGCCAAACTGTCTGGAGAAACAGGTAACTGATTCACTATTGCCATGTCTTTCAAGAGTTTAACTGTTTCACTGAAAGATTCTTGAGCTCATGTAATTATTTACATGAGTGAATACGTGTTTCTAAAAGTCTCTCAAATTGCTCTGCTATTTCTACCTGTGCATATTAGTAAACATACGTCGTCTATTCTATTCTGTAGAAATTGATGTGGACAAGGGGCAGGACTGGGATATCTTGGATGTCAATAAGGGTTTGTATATTTCTCTTGGTTTTTATGCTCTGACTATATATTTATATCAATATTCTGAACATACCTCCCCGGGGATGTAAAAAACAACAACACTTTGTTACGGCAGGACTTGACTTGTTGGAGGGTGATATTGAAAATGTCGAGGTGAGTTAGTGTTTCCTGAGATACCTTTACCTGATCAAGTTGAAGTTTTATCCTCCAAGCTGCAGTCACTGTTTGACTAAAGTCATAATATGAAGAGCCTTCTTGATTGTGTTTATACCTAAGCTGTGATTAAGATGATTTTAAATGTGTCCTAATGAGATCTGACATCAAAATCAAAAGGCTAACATCTTACGCAGCAATTTTTTGATGGTAAATCAGAAACAACCTGTGCCAGTTTTTTTGAAAACATTGTTGAATTGTAACGCCAGTTCACACAGAGTTAGAGTTAGGAACTAGCAACAAACCGACATTAAATATAGGTTCTCAAAGGTATCATGTCTTTCTAAATGTTAACCTGTCCTATTCTTCATTCCAATAAGTTGGACGAGAAAAACTCCATCATCGGAGACCAGTACCGTTGGCCGAAAACAATTCCTTACTATATAGAAGAAAGCGTGGGTGAGATGACGCTCTCATATGGAACCTCAAAAGCATCAGAATATTGAAATATTGAAAGTGCATGTACCAAATGGACCAAATGTGTGTGTGTGTGTGTGTGTGTGTGTATGTGTTTGTGTGTATTTGTGTGTGTGTGTGTGTGTGTGTGTGTGTGTGTGTGTGTGTGTGCGTGCGTGCGTGCGTGCGTGCGTGCGTGTGTGTGTGTGTGTGTGTGTGTGTGGACCTGTATGTGTCCTTGTACATACATATCCATGACCTGTAGAGATGAATGCCAAAGGGGTGATTCTGAAGGCCTTTGAGCAATACAGACTGAAGACATGCATTGACTTCACACCATGGAAAGGGGAGGAGAACTACATCTCTGTGTTCAAGGGCAGCGGGTGAGAACAAATCTGCATATTATGCACCTCTATCTCGCTCTATACGTTCATATACATGACAGGCTTGAGTATGGGCTCAAACTTCAAAACCGTTATGATTATGATTTAATTGAATATTACATAGCATATATTCAAACTCATCACTCTCTCACTCATATCTGTTAATAACTTAATAATCCTCCACGAAAAAAATCCAACTGAGGTGCATTACATTATGCTTCAACATCATTTTGGGATAATTATTAGTAATAATTACATCATAGCTTTTCATCATAATCAATAGCCAAGACCACAAATGACCACAAGTGCAATGACATCTTGACAGCTTGAAGAAACGTTTCCTCTGTGTCTGGGGTCTGTGCACAGCTGCTTCTCCTCCGTGGGGAACCGGCGCGAGGGGAAGCAGAGGCTGTCCATCGGCAGTAACTGCGACCGCCTGGGCACCGTGGAGCACGAGTTCCTGCACGCGCTGGGCTTCTGGCACGAGCAGTCCCGGGCGGACCGCGACGACTACGTCAACATCATGTGGGATCAGATTGAGCCGGGTATGGTGTCTGTGTCAGTGGTGAAGACTACCAAATGTCTCTCTCTTACAAACTAACTCTCTAACAACCTGACCCATACATTAGTAGTCACACATACAGCATTTATATACAGTATTTAATATATTTTTGCGTTACAATGCAACATTTGTGTATTCCTTGTAATACCTGGTGGTGATATTGTATGTATTCAGGTATTATGTATGATGGGTGTATGAGGTTTGAGTTGTTAAGAAAATAGTTTCATTAACAACTCGAAACGATGGTTCATGTGCAGGGCACATTCCCCCTTGGAGCCAATAAAGACATGTTCTGTTGTATTCTATTGTATTGTATTCTAACATCTCCCATCTCCAACATGCAAACTCTGTGTGTTCAAACGCAGGCAAGGAACACAACTTCAACAAGTACGACGACAAGGTGTCCAGTTCCCTGGGCGTGCCGTACGACTACGGCTCGGTGATGCACTACAGCAAGACGTCGTTCAACGTCGCCTCAGAGCCCACCATCGTCACCAAGATCCCAGAGTTCATGGACGTGGTCGGCCAACGGATGGAGTTCAGCGACAGCGACCTCCTCAAGCTCAACCGCCTCTACAACTGCAGTGAGTCGAGTGATACCAATAGACCCTTGTGGAAAGGGGTCATCAGAGGACAAACACATGTGTCGCTCATGTGTCGTTTCATACCAGGGCAAGGGTGGTAGACTGAGCTAGTGGAGATAACACATTGCCGACCACTGCTGGTGCTTTGACACACATAAATTAAACAACTGTAAACCACTAAACGGTGGTGATTGCATGCTGCATTATGCACGCTGGACTCAAGTGAGTGTAGGACTGGACTTAACTGAGTACCAATTTATTCAAATATTTAAATTATATGATGTATTTGATGTGGCTATATTATGTAATTATTTCATATTTTTTTATAAAATGTATTTGTTGTTCTAATAACCGAATGCAGTACTATACCAAATGATACTAATAGCTGCTATCTTCACGTAATGTGTAATCCATTACAATAAATTAATTCCCCAGTGTGATGTTTTGCATTATAAATGCTGAACCCAGCGGATTTTAAAATGGTCAAAGTCCAAACAGTATTATTATTTTATTATTTTATTATATTCATGTTTAATAGTTTTGTACCTCACTGATAAATACACCTTCCTAGGCAATTAGGCAAAAGTGTTCTTCTACGATGGCCTTCCCTCTGATTCAGATAAAAAGCTTCCCTTTTTTTTTCTAGAGACAGACTATGTTTTAAGCATGTGGGCTGTGGCACTCATCTGTCTTTTGAGCAGAACAGCATCCGCCATCACTAACCCATCACATGAATCCCATCCACAGCCACCTCTTCCACCTTTGTGGAGAGCTGCAACTTTGAGGAGCTGAACATCTGTGGCATGATCCAGTCTCCGAACAACAAGTGGGAACAGCGTATGGCTGTGAGTGCAGGACCTCAAACGGACTTCAGCTCATTGGGACAATGCAAAGGTAGCGATTACTTGTATACTTGTTATTTATGTTATTCTAGTCATTATTTTGGTTTTACTCTCAGATATACAATGCATTCTATATAGGAATACTTTCGATATAGTTTGGCTATTAAGAATTCTGGAATGCACAATATATTTTGTTTTGTATTTGTGAGTTATACAACCACCTGGTTGCATAAAATAGATCCCAATCACAGCTCATCACCTTATCTGGCCATAAATATATTGGGTCATATAGGCCTAAGTGTTGTTGTTTTGAAAGCGATATGAAGGGAGAACAAAGTACAGGATAATTCCCAGCAACCTACAGCTAAAAGTTAGCAGTTGCAAGTAGGCTACTTCTTCTTAAGTAGGACAGGTCAATAATGTTTACAATACTGTCAGGCCTTTACAATGAGTCAAAATACTACTATTGAATTTAACTTTACCGTGATACACATTATTTTTTAAACAAATGTCTTACATATTGCAACTGAATGTATTGAACATTTGAATGGAAATAGACTTGGTGAGAAATACTGTAAACAACATCATGTATTGTGGCTTGATATGCTTGTGCAGTAATGGACAATGTTACCCACAGGAATGGGCTACTTCATGCATTTCAGCACTGCATCTGGGTCCGCTGGGGACAGTGGATTTCTTGAGAGCCGGTTCCTGTATCCTAAACCTGGGGTCCAGTGCCTGCAGTTCTTCCTCTACAGCAGCGGGGGCGCTAGCGATTCCCTCAAAATTTGGGTGCGGGAGTATGATGAACTCAACCCTGAAGGGCAAATGACGCTGTTTGAGACCATAACAGGTGTGTTCAAATCAACACTAAGCTCACCGTTAAAATCAACACTAAGATCAGCGTCTTTCGGATGAGACGTTAAACCGAGGTCCTGATTCCCTGTGGCTCCCCGCTGTCCTGGCCAAATTCTGTGTCTGGGTTCTTGTACTTTCATGGCCCCTAGTTATCTCCCTGTCTCTGAATTGATGGTTTCATCATTCCGCACCTCTCCACTGTGACAGTGTGGTAAGCGTTCTGGCGCATAGTGGCAGCTGTGCATCCCCCAAGTGGGTGCTACACACTGGTAGTGGATGAGGTGTACCTCATACCCCCTCCTCCACACACACACACACACACACACACACACACACACACACACACACACACACACACACACACACACACACACACACACACTTACTATGTCAAGCACTTTGGGTACCTAGAAAATGAATGCAATAAATTAATTAATAATTAATGTGTCTCGAGGCCATCTGTGTGTTATTTGTGAATAGAACAAAGAAATCTCTCAGATTATTGCTCGTGTTGACCATGTCCGTTTCATCGCTCAAACATGTCAAAGGTTCGAGCGGATCATGGGAGCTGCATCACGTGACTCTCAGCATAACCAAAAAGTCCAGAGTGGTCTTTGATGGGGTGAAGGGAGACGCCTCTGCCACGTTGGGGGGTCTCTCGCTCGATGACGTCAACATTTGGTCCGGCCAATGCCCCCAGCATGTGTGGAAAATACGCAACATCACCAGTCTCCTGGCAACCACGCCAGTAGGCACCAAGGTGTACAGTCCCTCTTTCCTGTCACCGACTGGCTATTCTTTCCAGGTGAGTCCTTACCAACAGCTTGCTCTTGATTTCCACTTCCCAGTGAATAAACCGCACAATAATATTCATATTCAGGCTTTGAATGCCTCTATTGTTATTTATATTCACACTATTCTCTGACTCTTCATGACTACCAATATGGCACGATTCCACAGTTAGTCAACTGTTGCCATCAATTATGAACAGACTAACCCCTATTTTCTGCAATGGAGGGCTATCAATTAATACAGTGGTTCCCAATCAATGGTATACCATATACCAAGGGAGTCTGCGAGCTGTTCCAGGGAAGATTTAGACCATGAATAGAAAGAAGTATGCCCCCGACGCTAAATGATAGCAAAAGTTGATTCATACAGTTTGGGCTGTGTGTATACATGAGACAAAACTGTTTGCAAACACACAATTAACATAACCCTTTGATGGCCATGGGTTATCAATCTACTTACAAGAATATGAATTCAATAGAATATCCACATAAACAACCAGGTTTGAAATTTCCACTGCTTCTGTCATGAATGCGGTCGTCACAGATACCAGTTATTAATGCAAAAATTCTACAAAAAGGAGGGTGGTAGTTTCATCCCGAGTGTTGCCCTGCTGTGCAGGTAGGTGCGTACCTCAATGGAGTCGACACCCGTCCTGACACCATGGGGCTCTACTTGCACCTGACCTCCGGCCCCAACGACGACAGCCTGAAGTGGCCCTGTCCCTGGCACCAGGCCACCATGTCTCTGATGGACCAGCAGTCGGACGTCAGGAGCCGTATGAATATGCAGCGCATGGTCACCACTGATCCAAGCGAGATGGACGGTAAGGCCGCCGGCCAAGCCCAGGGAGGCTGGTGTTGGAACAAGTCAACGGTGTTTGCAGCGCTTTGTGGAAGAAGTTGATTCTTGTCAAGGATCCTAACCTGGTGTATCAAAGTTCAGGGACAGATCAATATCATTTTCTATTTCTATTAGGTAATGTCAAATTACATTACTTTGCTTGTGTCTTTGTGTGTGTGTGTGTGTGTGTGCATGTGTGTCTTTCATCCCATTCCGGTTGTTCAGTTTCCCTCAGGTTCAATCATTTTGCAGACTCTAAAAAATCAAAGCAAACAAGTTAAATCTGAGCACAAAATCGAGTGTCTGCATATGCAAGCATATGCATGCAATTCAAGAGAGAGTGTGCAGATTAGATAACGGTATCGACATTGACCCAGACGCAATAAACAACCACGTCCTAAAAACAAATCACTAGGGCTCTGGGAAGGCAGCAGTCGGGTAGTGAGCAGAAGAGAAGAAATGAGAGTGAAAGAAAGTAAGGTCTCGTTTCCTTCCTCTGACAGGTCAAGAGTTCTTCTGGGACCGGCCCAGTAAGGTGGGGTCCCCGGTGAGCGGCCCTGATGGGAGCTACTACCGCGGCCCTGGCACTGGGACAAGCAACTTCCTCACCCACAGCCGACTGCACAGCAGGAAGTACATTAAAGGAGACGACGCCTACTTCCTCCTGAGTCTGCAAGGTGTGGGACTTTACTGTTGAATGTGATAGTGACAGAGTCTATGAGGACATTGGGTTATTTCTTAATTCAGTTAAGATTTAAGAGCTAGAATTTGATTGTAATTTGTTAGAAAGGGGAAAGCAATCCGTCCGCTATTAGAAAGCAAAATATGTTTTTGATTGGTTGAATATACCTGCCTTTGTGGAGAACCATTTCAATTTTAGATTGCTCACTCATTTGCATGAGTGGATGAAGTTTTCAGAAGGGGATTTTAGTAAAATGTAATTTTACGTGTATTTCTAAAATGGCCAAAATGAACAATGTTAATTTGAGACACTTAGAATGTTGGTGCCAGACAGCTGGTCTTCCCACAGTGAATAATGTATTGGTTCTGGCAGTTTGTGTTCGCTGTTAGCCAATTACACGCTTACAGAGCAACACCATCAGCAACATGATTGGTCGAAACAAAAATATAAGGCAAAATAAAGCGGAACACCCCGTTAACCCAGATGTGAGCTTGTCTATCAGACTAAATGTATCATCCAAGCCTGATTTGTAAGACTATAACATTTCAGCACCCGTAAAACTATTGTCCCTCCTTCAGATATTTCTCAGTTGCTGCTCCCTCAGCCCCTGTCCCGCTCTGCACTCCACCGTAAGGAGAGGGCCCTGGCCCCAGACGTATCCCTGGGGTCCAAGAAACACCTCCACCTGATGATGGTGCTGATGGTGTTAATATTTGTTACGATTTTGTTCATATTTTTTGCATTCTGTTATGTTTGTGTGGGTGGCTTTGTGTTTTTGTGTTTCTCTTCAAAAAGCGAACTGTCAGGGCCGTATCCTGACTGTTTGACATTGAACAAAAAGCGTAAAAATTCAAGGCAACTTTATCTATATAGCACTTTTCATACACAAGGCAGACTCAAAGTGCTTCACATATAAACATTGTCATACAATAAAATAAAATAATAGATAAGTAAAAAGTAAAATAGATAGAAAGTAAAGGCAAAGTTAAAAAACAACATTTTAGAAAGGCAGAGTTAATAATAACTCTGCCTTTCTAAAGCGTAGGCATATACATAAAAAAGCAGCCAAATAACAACATGAAGGAGAAAAAAACAGAACATTATTTGAACGCTGAATCAGACCAATACTTGAATTTCTTACAACGCATGCATGTGTTGTACCCTTAAAAAGGGGAATAGTAGCGGGAGAAAGATTAAAAAAACACAAACACGCAACTCTCCTTCACTCGTCTATTTGAATGAGGAAGAGGAGCGCGAGGAGCCCCGAGGCATTTCATTTCATTTCATTTTTGATTTATTTCATTCATGGTTCTCACATAGTTGCACATTTACATAGTGTACACATTTTCACCATGAATGAAAAGGAGCAGGATGAAGAAAAAACTTATAATACCTGCCCCTCTCTGTTGTTACAAATTTAAATTTAAATGGCTTACTTCAACACCAATATTATTCTCTGTTTCAAAATATTAAAGATAATGAAACGTAGCAATGACAAAAAACAAACAAACAAACAAACAAACAAAATAACGGTTAACACCACTCGTCTATCTATCTTTTTCTTTTTTCCCTTCTTTTTCTCTTTCTCCTCCTTCGTTTTTGTAAATACTTATCTTTTCTTTTTTAAACATTTTCTTAAACTGAGACATACTTGTACAACTTTTCAATTCCTTGCTTTGTGAATGCCATACTTTTACACCTGCAACAGAAATACACCTTTGTTTTAAGCTCAACCTTGCAAATGTATATTTAAAGTCAAGCTTCAGCATTACCAACAGGCATTACCAACAGATCGACGAATCAAACGATCGACGAATATTATTGTTACCATGGTAACAATAATATAACAACAATATATAATACAAACCGTATGTATGAATAAACTGTTATATACAACTTGCTATGAATAAATTGTTATATACAACTTGTCACACATGCTTATTACAATCCATCACAGCTGGGCCGTTTAATGGCACAAAACAAGTCCATCTTGACATTAACCCAAGACTTAGTGCAGTCTCTGTGAAACCGGCGATTCGCGAACGATTCGGTCGGAACGAACGAATCCCGAAGGTGAACGACGAGAACTGATTCCCAAAAAGAAGAGAACTGATTCCTTTTTTTTTTTTAAACATAAAATAAAAATATGGTCACGTAAATAAAAGATACAAACGAACAGAGCTTCGTCTCCCCTCGACTTCATATTGATTGAGTCTAAAACGTTCTCATATTGATTGAGTCTAAAACGTTCTCAAACCACACGTAATGCTCGAGCGGCGTCGTAGGCTAATGCTACAGAAATTAGCTGTTTTCCCGAGCACCGTCACCATCTGAGACCTTCTGGTGGTTTAAAAGGCTCCGTTTGCGGGCGTACCTCATATTTAAAAGCAAAGCGGTGAGGCCAGACACCTGAGATGCCCTGCCAAATGACGTAACTGACCATATGACTTAACAAACTGAACGAACTGAACGAACGAATCAAACGAACGATTTGTGATAGTGAAGGTAACTGAAAGAACTGACTCCCGGAAAAGAATCATTTTGCCCATGCCTAGAAACCACCCGCAGTTTATCTCGATATACTGGTTCCCCCGTCAATAATGAAATACGGAAAGATACGTTCCGGCTCAAAAGTTGGTCAGATAAATGAAGAATAAAACATAATTAAAATTAAAATATTTAACCATAAATATTTAATGGTTACTCAACTTAATTACAAAATAGAAAATGACCTCTCGCGGCCCACCGGCAGTACCTTCGCGGCCCACACTTTGGGAATCACTGGCCTATGCAGGAACATGGAAGGAACATGCCCTTCCCGGGCTGGGATTGGTCCACTCATTTTGACGGTGATTGGCCGAGGCAGGAAACCCCAAAGGATTTAAAGGAGTCAAGATGGCCACCAGGAACAAGCCAGCACTTCCATCCTCCTCCTCTCCCAACAAGTCACACGTCTTCTGAAGTCCTGTATTGTAGTTTAGAAGTTTCTGTTTAAATAGTAGGGGTGGACTGCCGTTTCAGTTGGTATTGTTTCCTCCTGTTTTATTTGAAAGGGAGCTGAGTCGATTGTCATGTTTTCTTAGGTTAGAGTCTCTTGTTTCAGATAGTAAAGTTTTGTTATTTTGGCCTGGGCCCCCCCTGAAGCCTACCTTAGTTAAATTTATGTTTTGTGAATAAATCCTGTATTCAGTTAAAACTGAATAACGTGTGCTCATGGCTACTTGGGAGTTGGGGAAGATGGGGTTTTTTCATGTTGAGTCCTAGGCCCCCCTAGATTGGGGCGTAACAGCATCACTGCTGGTGGTTGCCTTGGTACGTGCGGAAGAGAACGAGGACACAGCGGCAGCAGACTGACACAGCGGTCATCTTAAGAGGGCATGCCTGAATTTCTGGAACAGTGAGTTTAACCATGAGACGTTTTAGTTATGTGAAGCCACCACTAGGGTGCACTGCAAGAACACTATTTCACTTCCTTAATGCCGTTTAATTATATAACGCTTTTTGAATTACTAATGCAAAACAAGACACCACAAAAACACAAGGAATGAAATACAAGGGTTAATATACATTATCGACTTGTTTGCCAGCACTATAGTGGTTAAACCATAAGTATATTCCAAATATGCCATATTTAATGATTTGAGCCCTCTCCCTTGGCTCTTTTATTTGACGGATTAACAATGCTTTGCATCTGTCATAACAGGAAGGCCTAAAGGATTTACCAGCCGTCTTTGATTAACCAGCCATGGGACACCCACAAGACTGCTCACTGAATTACTATGGATTAAAGCAGGGTGAACAAAGCCAAGAAGCTGTGGGTTAATAATGTCCCCCAATACATCAACCACAACATGATTTTGTTAAAGCAAGACCTGAAAGATGAATGAAACATAACTCGCGTTGCCTTCATTCCACTAGTCGCCACATCAAAATAGAAGGGAGGATCATTTTTGTGCCACGCTATTGCAATGCTGAAATCACTCAATTAAAATGCATAAATAAAAATGTTGTAATAAAAACACACCAGTCTCCCTGCTCAAACTATTTATTTTTGTTGATCAAATATAAAGCAATTATAGAAGGATTTTGAGAGTTTGAGAGTTAGAAGTGCTAGCATTGTGAGGCAGAAGGAGGAGTCTGCCATCAGATGAGGAAGACTACTCCCTCAGACACCATGACCTGGTTGTCGTCCTGCATGCGGCCCAGCAGCTGCTCCATCTCCCCCTCCTGGAAGCCCTCGCCCTGGGCCGGAGTGGGGTCCTTGTTGACCAGGCCCAGCAGCTCGGCCACCGCCACCGACTGGGAACGCTTCATCTTAAAGGCATGCAGCAGAGCCCCCTTGAACGCCTTGAGTCTGGAGCACACGATGGAACGATTAAAAACATGTCCCATCATACAGCCCTCTTCAAGGCACTGAAGGTGCTTCACGTGGGGAGGAATACTCCCACCTCATCTACCACCAACGGCCATGTTTACGTGCGTAAGATGCATGAATGTATTTCATGTATGCTTCATTTGGCTGCTTACATTTTTCAGTTTATTATCGAATGTTCTATGTGGGTACATGAACGTGCCATTAAATCAAGATCATATACAGTACATATGCTAGTGAAGCGTAGCGAACAGTCATGTGCCCTGTGCCTTGGTTTCTGAGAGAAACGGGGCATCATCTTGCATAGTGTCCAAGTGTGGATAGTGAAATAGGAGATTGTTTTTGACACTTATTTTGGGAGGCACTCCATACCTGTCCTGAGTTATCTCCTTCTTCCGTAGAGTTTGCGATAAAGGCTTGGGTCTTAGATTGGGTTGTGCTGAAGTAAAATAAAACCATAACATCTATTAATTACATTTAAACTTAAATGTTGGGCAACTTTTACTTGTATCGACATTTAACATAACTATCACTTACCTTATTTTGACATTAACATTGAAGTAAAAGTAAACACTAAATTGGTAGCATTGATTAAATGTACGTAAAATGTAAAGTAAGAGTAAAAGTTAAATTCTGCTTTCTGGGCCAAACTATAAAGGAGTGTTGGGCGTCATACCATTCTCCTCCCCAGCGAAGTCATAAGGATCAGCCTCAGAGTCTGCCATCTTGTTGAGGTCATCTTTGGTGGCCAGAGTGCGTTTCCTAGTTTCAGAAATAAGAAGGCAAATCATTTCGAGGCCCAAGTCATGTTCCATTGATTTGTGTAGCAGTTTAATTCAAGTTGGGGATCAAACTAAAAAAAGCTGCGATACAGATCTAGTGACCTTTTAGATTACCATTGAAGTTTGGAGAACGTTTGCTCCAGATATGGGGATAAAAATAGTAAGTTTAGTTAGTGGCATCTATTGGAGGAAACCTTGACCTAGTAATGGTGTGTTCACCAACAACAACAAAAAGGGGATAAGTTGAATAACAAAGTGGACCTGGTACTTCTCTTTGGATCCTGGCTTTGACTTTCAGACTCTGACTGGGACTGGGACTGCGTCTGGGACTGTGTCTGGGACTGGCTCAGGTCCATGTCTTCATCTGGAGCCTTACGTTTCTTCTCCTTCTCCAGTATCTAGTATACACCATTCAGAGCTGGGGTCATTAGTCAACTCAAATAAATGAAATCAAAAATGCAACTTGTGCATCAAAACTCTGCAGTTTATATCATGCTGGAAATACTTTTATGCATCCTTTTATCTCAAGGCTTTGGCAATAACCTTTTTGAAGTAGGCAAACTGCATCAGTTCAATGGCAGCCTCCGCATCTTCCAGATCAATGGTTTTACTCATTCGGGCTTTGGCATGCGCTGTGCCCAATCGAATCATGGTCTCCAGGGCACGGGCAGTTACCGGGATAGTCTGAGGCAAAAGAGTGACAATCTTATTTGGTTGCAAAGTACTTCTCACACATGGCACACATTTTGTGCGTAAAATCAGCATTCATTTAAGTCATGGTTAGTCAGGCAGGAGCTTCTGCAAGAAGCTGAGTCTGTGAAAGTGGTAAATGGGGTAATACAGACCCTGGCGGACTCCGAGTTGAACTGGTCATGGCTGCGGAGCTTGGAGTACTCGTCTGAGATGTAGTCCGAGGCCTCCTGGGTCAGCATGGGCTTCACCAGCTTGGCCACATGGATGTACTTTCTGATGAACTCCATCGTAACCACCTTCCCCCTAGGGAAAGGAGCAGACGACATGACGCTGGCTGGTATGTTGAGCTGTCCATGAATAGATTAAAGATTGTAGAGCCAAGCACAGGAGTGCATACAATTTGTATTGTACGGGTTACAAAATCTTTATATTTATCTCAGTTCCGGAGACGAAAGCTTACTTCTTTTTACGGCTGTGTAGGATGCTGTCCTTTTCGTATATTTGGAGCTCCTTCTCTGCTGTATCTGTGATGTTAGGGTCCTCTGTGGCAAAGATGTCCACATTGCTTCCCAGAGGCATCGCTTGATAAATACAAAATCACCATGAATTACTGCACCTCAGCAGCACTGTCACTCAGCGGCTTATCCATTTTTAGAGTCATTTTGGAGTGCTTGTCATTTCAAGTGTTCTCTTGCCAATACCACCATTTCCACTGCCTTTGAGGTTTCGTGACTACAAGGCATTAACCGTAACCATCACAGTTTTATTGAGCTATTATAGCACCTCTTCCCACCTCTACCCAAGGGGCTAAAAATGTAGCTCAGCTCTTGTTTGAAAATTGGTAGAACAACACCGTGCTAAATCCTTTCCACAATCCGGTGTGGGCCAAATCACCTTCTGGGGGAGTAGAGCACGATACTTTATGGCTTGGAACAGTGTTGCTTCTAAACCATGGGTCGGGACACAGAATGGGTTTGACCCAACTCAACATGGGTTTGAGGTTGGTCGTGGTCTGCCCACCCACCCACACAGTGTGGTGAGCCCCTGGGCCCCTCTCCTCACCCGTCCCCTCCGGCTCCCCGGGGGTCCGGTAGCGGTGCATGCGCAGCACGTGCTCAGAGATCTGCAGGTCGCTCTCCGGGTCCATGTTGTCCAGCACGATGAAGAGCAGGTCGAAGCGGGACAGCAGGGAGTCCTGCAGGCCGATGTTCTCCATGGGGGTCTTGTACTGGTCATACTGGGGGGGGAGAGAAACAGGATGACGGGGGTCTTATACTGGTCGTACTGTGGAAGAGAAACAGTCAACCTTAACAGACAGCTGTATCTCCTGAGATGCAGGCTCAACATGCACCAACACCAACATAAGTGTGGGTAAACCTTGAAGTCCATCGAGCTATAGTCACCCAAGACTTGACTTTTTTTTTTCTTAAAAGCCCCTGTCTACGAGTCTGTAGTTGCTCAAAAAAACGATTTTAGCAACGTTATTTACCCCAACCATCACACGTTCATGAAAATAAAAACATACAAGGAGGAGAGCTTAACACTGTCGCGATTGGTCCAAAATGAGTGAGCGACATATCAAAGGGCTTCCCTCACCCTGCCATACACGGGGTTAGCAGCAGCCAGCACGCTGCAGCGGGCATTGAGCCGGGCATGGATGCCGGCCTTGGCGATGGTGACGCGGCCCTGCTCCATCACCTCGTGGATGGCCGTCCGGTCCATGTCGGACATCTTGTCGAACTCGTCGATGCACACCACCCCCCGGTCGGCCAACACCATGGCTCCGGCCTCCAGCATCCGCTCACCTGGTCACCAAAACAACCGCCACACAGGCAGGGAGAGACACCCCTTGCCCACGTCACTCAATATCTACACTATAATACCATGCATGTCAGCGTCCCAAAGAAAATTTTTTATGTTTAGTTTATGAAAAAAAAAAAAACCTGCCCTAGTTATATAGAGGCTCAAGCAAGGTTGCGTCAATATTTAACTTGAGATTCACACATTACATTTATTTTTTAATAATAAAAAGATTTACAATACAATGAGTACGTAATTCAGGGATCAAATATAACATTAGGTTTGTTACAGACAATAAAATTAAATTAGCTATCGACAAGACAACGGAGATGTTGACAGGGAAAAAAACAAAAAAAATCAGTGGGGAAGAAGGTCACCGTACCAGTCTCTGTATCCGTGGTGACGGCCGCCGTCAGCCCCACGCCGGTAGAGCCCCTCCCTGTGGTGGGTATGGCCCGGGGAGCCGTGTGGAGCACGTAGCGCAGCAGCTGGGACTTGGCCACTGAGGGGTCACCTACATAGCAACCGGGAGGGGGAGGTGTCCCTTTAAAACGACCAGACCGGCGGGGCGCATGAGCTGCACCGTCATCCTCGGTGTGAGGTGGACCCGTTTACACTGCTGCAAACAAACCGACCTATCAGGAGGATGTTGATGTCCCCGCGGATGCGGGAGCCGTTTTCCAGGATAGTCTCATTCCCTCCCAGCAACAGGCAGAGGATGGCCTTCTTGATGTAGCCGTGGCCGTGGATACTGGGGGCGAGCGAACGGCCCAGGTGTTCAAACACATCCTACGTTGGCAAGGAAAGGCTTAAATTAGCCCTTTGCCAACACTGATTATCTTGCCTTCAACGTTTTGTCCTCTTCCATTTTCTGTCCTCTAGTCTAGATGCTTCATACATCATGTCTTATTTGTGTATTTTCATATACAGTATTATGTCCATTATTGTTTGGATATTTACTGTACATGTATTGTTAATGTTATGCATGTTAAGTCTTTGACCCCAGAAGACTAGCTGGTCATGAAGGAGTCTGCTTGAAAAAAATAAACTCTTAAATGCATTCTAGTGACCCTTATAATATCTTCATCAAGTGACTTCCCTCCAACTTCAAACAATACAGTAGTCAGTGGCCAAAATGTTTATAGGTTTACCAATACAATACCTACCCCAAAAAATAAATCTACCAAACAGACACTGGAAGACTGGCATCATCCAAGCCTACCTTTGGGTGGGCTTTGCAGAACTTCTTGATCTTGTGCACATCATCAGCAGAGAAGGTCGGTACAATTTCCTTGCTCATGAGTTTGACATTATTGACCAGAAGAGTGGTCCTGCAGAGAAAAATAAAATACATAAATAGGCTTCATCAGAAAGACAACACAAGCAATGTCTCATGTATACACTGCCAATCTATCATACTGCTCCCACATTGGCCCTTGCAGGCCGTAACGCCTTATGATCTTCTTAATACATCTTCATTACTGATGTCCTTTATATCAATTACACACTACCCTGCCATCTCTACGCCTCGATTAAATAGCTATCTTTAGATGTCCACCTGGCACACATTTATCTAAATAGCCTTAACCGACAAAAACCCTCTTTGCCCATTCAATCTGTTGTAGGCTGCCACATAAACTACACATTGCACAAGGTCATTCTTTACAGCCACCTGAAACTCAAATAGGCCAATCCAACATGCAGCTGCTGCCGGCTGGAACACATGCCAGAAAACACAAATGATCTTCCCCTCTATGATCATATTCCCTTTCGTACATAGAGATGCTGTATGCATGTATCTAAGAGCCATCATTTAGATTATGGGTTAGCTAACCCTAACCATCATTTTAGCCACTCCCCGCTAATTTCTGACGAATCAGGGAATCTCTTTCCAATCGGGGCGGGATGAGAATCCATCTCGCCTGCAGTCAATTATACGTGAAGCTAGCAGCACCACCAGAGGTGCACAACGGGATGGGTCCCTGAACCTCTCTTTGCATTCAAGCCTCAAGCCCCCCCAAAAAAAAAATCTCTCGGGGTGATCAATTAATCTACGAGTTCACTGAAACATCCCTTAGCAATACAAGAACGCACCATAAACGTAAACGGTAGCGCTTTGTGGCAAGACATTGTAAAGTAGGTCTACTTTCAAGGCATTTCAGGTTTTTGGTCCACAAACGCCTTACATGGCGACGTGCATCGATTTACAAAAGACAAACACCTGCAGCAATTGTTAACACTTGTGGAGGGAGAGCACTCGCACTCAATGCTCTTCAGCACCGGTTTGCCCCCCCCCCACTGACCTGAAGGTGCCCGAGGTGAAGCCACCCTGTTTAGCAGGAAGGCAGCGGTACACGCCCACCAGCTGCACGCGGTCCCCGGGTTTGGCCCGGTCCACCAGGTCGGCGTCCGTGATGACGTCCACCGAGCGGGGCAGCTGGCCGGCGGGAGCCTTCTCGGGCATCTCCTGGATGGTCAGGGTCTGGTGGTCCTGGTAGGCGCACAGCCCGTACTCCGTCTCCAGCGGGTTGTTCTCCTCATCCTGGAGGACACACACACACACACACACACACACACACACACACACACACACACACACACACACACACACACACACACACACACACACACACACACACACACACACACACACACACACACACACACACACACACACACACACACACACACACACACGTGAGGGGTTTTGGGACTGTCGATGGCACGATTATTGTAAACAAAGAGGTACGCCATTTTATAGGCTGTGATTTTATTGAGAACATAATTTATGATCTCAATTGATCCGCATTTACTAGATATGTCAAGGTAATATTAAGCCACACGCTAGCTGAAATGTTACACATTGCGACTTTAACTTAAAAAAAAAGGTGAGGGTCAGTAAAGCGGGAACATCTGGGAAAAAAAGAAAATTCCTGAGAGTCACTATAACATGAAGTTCAAATATAACAGACTACTTAAAGAATGAAGGTGGGAGAAAGATGAACATGACAACCCCAGAGGAGGGTATTATGACCCACAATGCATAGCGGTACCAACCTTGGTAGGGTACACGGCACTGGAGGGGAAGGCGTCGAGAGAGGTGAGGTCTGTGTACTTCCGCTCCAGAGTCTTCTTGGTGGCAGGGCAGTAGTGTACACTCCGCATGATCTTTGGCCTCACAAGAGAACCTTAGAGGAGGGCAAATGAAATAGAAAGGCTGGGACAACCTCAATACAGTGAACCACAGTGACAAACTCACACAAGCACATTACCTCTTTCCCCAGGTCCGTAAATATTCACTTGAAGATGTTGCAGAATTAATTAAACCCATTTACATATATATATAAAAAAAATCCCATTAAAAAGGTCTCAACTCGTGTGCAGGTAAAAACAGTTGAATTTTTTTTACATCAAGTGAGTATTTCATAAAACATCATGTGACAAAATGATGTGGTTCTCACAGGGGTCTACCTACACTTGGTGACAATGCCTTCCACACAGACCAGGTGTCCAAGGTGGCGGGCAGTGAGGGTCCTAGGGCTGACGTGGTTGGTCCCGAAGCTGCCCTCGAACCCAACATGAAAGTCGTCAAACTGTTTGGCAAAGGTAGCATCGATGGAGGCCACCAGATCTTTCAGGGCCTTCTGGAAAGCGATAAGTTCACCGAACGAATCCTTCAGTATACTGCAAAAGGAGAATATAAACAAGAGATCCAGAAACACATCTCTGCAATAAACATAAGAATTTCATCAATAGCCCATTTCTATTTAACGGTTAGTTGTGGTCTATGCATTATGAGGGTTGTTTATACCTCTATTGACTTATATTAGGCAACAGCTCTTAATAGCCATCATTAGGGCAAGGGCATTGATCTTAGCAGCCACCCGATACGAATCACCAAATGTTAGCAACACAACTCACGCCTTCGCTCTCTTTTCGTTCCTCCTTCGCAAATCATTGATGTTCACAATGAGCCGACAAGCGTTATCAGACACCATATTCCTGACCTTCTCATGATAGACACCTTGGTCTTGCTTAAAGGAAAATGAGAAAAACACAACATTTATTCAAATATGTTATTAATTAAATGAAATGGTCTATTCAATTTCATTTTGATAATGTACAATGCACAACTTTAAATTAGCCCACGTCATCATCAAGGAAGTCCAAGTACTCCCTCTGCGCCTCTCTGAGCTCGAGGTCCTCCAGTCCTCCTGTCCCGTCCATCGCCCCTCTCCCGAGGACCGCGCCGGGGCGGCGTCTTATCAGCTTACAGCTGCGCCAATCAGCTAACCACGTACACACAGGTGAAACGGAGGCACCAATAGCCTGGCCCTATACGTGTTGGGCTTTGTTCGTTGGGCATTTCAGCTAGTGATTGCTGCACGAACAAATTGAAGAAAATACGGGTCGACTAGAGAGACGTAGCCTACGTTAGTCAATGTATTTGTCAAACGTCCTACAATCTAAACGGCCCCGTCGTTGTTCATTATCATTTGAATATCTCGTATTTACGGATATGTGAAGCCCACATTTTGGTCGAAGGCCTATTTTAGGGAAAGCTAAAAAGACTCGAATGAAACAAAAATCCACTTGAGGGCGCATCACTCCCACGTTTATAATTAGTAACACGCAACGAAGCAGCAGGTGCGACGCCCAGGTATGCCCAGAATGTCTGACCCTATCAATTAACCCGGGCCAAGCGTGCCCTGTGGGTTCAGCGCTCCATAAGCCATACGGGGCGGCCCGGGCGGGGGTTATCTAAATACAATTTGCCCTGTTTTGAAATCTTAATTTTGATAAATTAAAAGGTTTTAAAAATGTGGTGAATGATTACGCAACGCAGCAGCAGGTGCAACGCCCCGGTATGCCGAGAATGTTTGACACACTATCAACTGACCCCGGGCCAAGCACGCACACGTGTGTCCCGCAACGCGCAACGAAACCCAAACTGTTGGGGAGTCTACGTAAAGACAACTTTCCCGGTTTAAAACATAATTTTAATTAAATAAAAGTATGGTAATTGATTTATAAACGCGTGGTGGGTTACATTGCTTAATTAAAATACTAATAACTAAGCTTGTTCATTTCAAAATCGGCGACGGTGAATGTGAAACGCGCAATAAACGTTATCCATGGACGTTGTAGTGAACTACAAAACATGATCCCTTTATCAAATACATAAGCGAAAGATGACGCTCGCGGACGGAGTGACGTCAGGGAGGTGACGACAGTTGGCTTGTGACTGCGTGCACGAGGAGGCAGCGCGAGCAGACAGGAGTGCGCGTAGCAAGACCTCAGTTCTCTCAGCACGCGGGAGGAGCCGGGAAGGAGTGTCTCCTGGACTGCGGCGGCGACAGCGGCGATTTCGGCAGCATGGATCACGTCCTGGGGATTATTATTTACGGATACTAACAAAGAACCGTTTTGGAAAAATGGCCGAGAGGTAATGTACATCTGCCTTTTCCCCAGGTCACGATACGTAGCCTGTAGCCGAGTGTGGTGCAGTTTTATCCGCGGCTTCATCCCGGCTAAAAGGGTGGCGAGCACGGCGACGGAGCTAACGTGAGCGATGGACGGCTGTGGTTCGGCTAGGGCTAGCTCCTCGCCCTTCCTTTTAAAACGCTCAACGTTTTGCTGAATGAAGATGTGTCTCAGGCGGAGTTCCGTCACTAAACTGGCCGTCGGCTTTTTTAAATACGGAATTTTAAAGGGCGTTTATCAAGGTGGCCAGGGACTAGGGTGCAGGCAGGAGGGTGCGTGTGTGGGTTCTCTGGAAGATGCTGTTGCGTCCGGTGATGTGCACCTGTCGGACGGGAATCCTCTGATCCGCTGGAACGCGATTAGGACAGCACATATTGAAGTGATTAGGACCATTTCTATTATTATTATTATTATCATGCAGTCCTCTACGTGTCATAAACGCTTGGCTGCCTCTCGGTCCCTCAGCTTCTCCTTCGCAGCATCCCTGTTTCAATGATGCTGCTGCGCGCTCACGCCAGCAGCGGTTACGCGACCGCAACCTTCGGGAAAGGGCTCGTCTGCCTGTACGCTAATCACTCAAAACTACCGCTTTACTTGGTTATACTATATGTAGGCATTATCTCCTATATACATGTTTCGTTCTCCGCTCAGTCCATTATTTATCTTGTCAATGGCGACATGATCCTCGACACAGTGCGTGGAGAACGCCACTTCACTTCAGCAAACTCAGTAGGGACGAGTAAATAATTGATGCCGATTAAATTTGCTTTGCTTGGGGGTCATTCGAACGTATGTAACACACACGCACACGCACACAATGTTATGTGCGTTATAGCAGATTTGACAAAAATCGGTCCAACAATTCACTGCATTCATGATTGTTGAGCTGTATGGTCTGCTTGCTTTGCTCAGAAACGAGGTGTGCAGTGAGTTCATATGATTATTGGGGCACTGAAATGAAATGTCCTTCATAGCATGATTTATCGGCATCCTGGCTCACAATGTATGTATGACCTTTTGTGAAATGGTAAGCCATATGACAAGAGCTTTCCTCTGAGCCTCCCTGAGCTGTTCATTCTGTTCACGCATTTCTTGAAAGGTGTTTAACTTGTTCCACTTGTGCTTAACATGGTTGTGGAATGCTTTTTTTTATCCCCTTGGAAATCTTAAGTGACAAACGCTGGCATTACTAGCTTTCTTGCAACAACATAGCTTACAGTAAAACTGGTATTTCCCCTGCCAGAAACCCAATTTTTACTAGATTTATTTTGTCTGATTCCTCACCATATCAAATGTATTCCCCAACATAACCATCCACAATCACTATACCATTTTCAAGGTAATGCAGTCAATATAACCAAATACCTAATGTAATAATTTAGAACTGTTAGCCTGTATCAAATCCTTGTTTAAATAGGCTTTGCATATGAACTCACTACACATCATTCATTGTATTCATGGGGCTTATGTTTAGTAGCCAGGTCTTTGCTAATATACAAGTGGGCAGATGCAATGGCCAGTTGGGCCCAGAGCCCGAGCCTATATTTTCAGGGCTGCTGTCGACAACACATGCCTCGCATAGTAGCAAAGTCTTGGCTGACATCCGATCATAGCAGCTCGGCTGGGCGGGGAAAGACAGTCAGCTGGTACGATCCCACTGACACATGTGGGCCCAACAACGTATATATATATACATATGGCCACGTTGCGCCTGCTCCAGATCCTGCTGTATCCGTCACACATGCTCTCTTCCGGGGGGCCACGTGCAGATGCGCTGTCTGCTTTGGTGACCCATAACTGTGTGTGTGTGTGTGTGTGTGTGTGTGTGTGTGTGTGTGTGTGTGTGTGTGTGTGTGTGTGTGTGTGTGTGTGTGTGTGTGTGTGTGTGTGTGTGTGTGTGTGTGTGTGATTAGCCTCATGAGTGGGAACTGGGGAAGTTGAGCTATGTTCTGGTCTTCCTTGTCTTTTCTTTTAATATTCAACATTTTCCTTTCCTGGTTTGGTACATCAGTCACAGTGGTTTGAATTCATCGCTCTTTGCTAAATAATCATACAGGTGATTATTGCACAGAATAATTATCGTGCATCTGCTGCTGTGACGCATTGTCCTTTGATGGTTGCCAACAGCAGTGTAATCGACCAACGGGGATAGATCCAGTAGATTCTGTCCATATCTCCTGCAGTGCGGCCATCCACACATCTGCGCTCCATTTTAGCCCCGGGACCATTCAGCCGACTGATGCCAACATTTCTAGTGTCAGTGCTTTTAGTATCGCGTGTCAGACGGATTGCGTTCTCCCGGTTCGACTATAATCTGACCACGTCAACCCTTATGATGATGCCCGGCCAGGGCGGGGATCAGTTCTGAGTGGACAGGCGTTTAGCGTTTCTTGGCATTTATTTGTAACCGAGGCATAGACCCGGGCACCATGAGATGCTGTTGAGTGCACCCGGGTTCCATCAGCCCTCACGCCCGCAGCAGTCGTTTGAATTAAAAAAAGCGAGCAGCGTTTGAGTATTGACCGGCGTAGACAGTGGTAGGGAGGGAGAGATGAAGTGTGATGGGGGGGTGGGGTGGCACTCTCCGCTGCTAATAGGATTACTGTGTAAATGTGTTGGTCCGAAAGGCTTCCCCCAGAGGCTCAAACTCTTTGAGAGTGTGTGGTGTTTTCTGCATGAAATTAGCAAATTACTCTATCAGCATGTTTGGGTGACTGAATCTATCTATTAATGGGCTTGATGTTGAGTAAGGGAGAGTGGGCAGGCGAGGCACAGGGTAGTAGTAGTAGCACACTATTGATTTAATTTGTTTTGCTCTCAGTCTTGACCATGGTCCCAATTATTCCTGGGTAGTTGGGGTATGCATAAATGGCCACGCAGCAAGCTTCTTGTATGCATGCTTTTGCATGCGTGTTCCACTTCCTCTCTCCTTTGCTCCTTCATCCATCATCTATCAACATTCAGGCCTATCTGGTTTATAGCTTCCTTTCATGTACCAACACTTTCATCTGTGTTCCTGCACAGCACAGCCATATGGAATTTAAGTCAACCTATTTTGTTTACAAAGTTATTCTTCTTTAGTTGTGTTGACAAATACAACAGAATACTTTCATGTGTTGATGCATTAAAAGGATAAGACTTGTCAGGAGCTACATTTCTGAAAGCGGGGCAAATTCTAAATACTAGATTCAGGTTTTAATTTTTTTATAGAAAGCATGGCTAATTTCAGGGTTTTGTTTCAATCTTTTTAATTGCCTACATACAGTATGACTTGCAGATGTCAGCCGAGGCTATAATCACCGATCAATAAAAATCACATTATTATTAAGTGCAAGAGTATGTTTGTCCTCTTGCACACCGTACTCCAAAGGGGAGAAGGGAATATGAAGGGAAATGAAAAGCAGGACCTGTACAATCACTGTCTATGAGATCACTACCGTCCATTGCTCACTCAATGAAATAGTTATGGGTAAACCTCATGAAATGGTTGCAATTCAACTCAGTATATAGGATTTTTATTGTTGACATAGAAAATAGTACCCATTAGGGTCCAGAGGTAACTTGTACAACACTGCCTGTGAGCAAGATGAGAGCTGGCTTCTGCACACGGATGGAACGCTCCAGCTACACGCTATCTGTCAGGTTCGCTCCGTGTTTCGTTGCTGCCCCATAAGCCTCATGCCCTGGGATCCATCTGGGTTGGAAGAAGGTGTGTGTGTGTGTGTGTGTGTGTGTGTGTGTGTGTGTGTGTGTGTGTGTGTGTGTGTGTGTGTGTGTGTGTGTGTGTGTGTGTGTGTGTGTGTGTGTGTGTGTGTGTGTGTGTGTGATAAAACCGTTGTTTCAATCTGATGATCTGTATGCCTCAACCAAAGTAAAATAGGTCTGGAAAATGATTTGCCATGTGTTAAACCAATGTAGAGGTTGAAAGCACATCTATACGAAAGGGCATTAGGTGAATTCCATGTTGCCTCGTTCTTGAAATGTATTCCAGCTCCTACGCCCCCCCCCCCATCACTCTACACCCCATCTCTCATGATCCCCTTGGCCTGCTTACTTAATACTCACTGCCCACAGTCGGAGCTCTCTGTCTCCCTGTGCCGTTCACCACCTAACAACCATGTCCGGCAAAGCCAAGAAGGAGGAGGAAAGCAAGAGGAAAAAATAAACTATGCTATACCATGCTGGCTCTGTGCAGCCAATTAACCTGTTAAAAAACGTTTGTCATTTCAAACACGTCATTTGAGCTCGCACAGCATATGCTAGCTCCATGCGGATCATCAGAAACATGAAAAGCGGATCATGAATTTGAGCTGATGCTGCATTTTTACCGGCAAGTAAATACCAGCAGTGGGCAAGAACTGAGAGGTACATGGCAGATGGTGGATGTTGGGAGACACGCTGAATGCTGGGACGACTGAATGCATGGGACTTCTAAAAATAACTACCAAAACCAACCCAAAGAACAATAACCACTGCAGTACAATGCCCTCCAAAACATTGTTTTAAAACAAAATGCAAACGTTTGTTTTAAGTCTGAATTTAGAACATATACCTTACCTTGTGCCACTGAATTCTCTTGAAATAATAACTATTTTTTTTATCAATCAAGCCACCATTTATTTGTCACGTTAAAATAATGCATTATCCAAACATGGCATGGCAACACAGTCTCCCCAAACATATTCCTTCTGCTTATTGCTCCTGTGGACCCTATTTACGGTTACTGACTGTTCACCACACATTTAGTTTAAGAGTCCTGTGGGCAAGATAATTTTTCTACATCTGTGTTCATGAAAATTTGATTCCATACCAAAGACAGAAGAGCATTGCTACATTTAAATGGCATTTCATTGATCTTGTAAGTGAACAAGTGGGGACATAGCAGTTGGCAGGTCCTAACTTCTTTTTCTTTCATCTCTCGTCCTGTCTGCTGTCGTGGGATGAAGTGGGTCATTTCTGCAATATTGCGCGTTGATGACCTTTTAGTGAGAGGCCCCCAGACTATCTTTTGTTTGACCGCAAACCCAGTGACAAGTCACCCACTGCTCCTCACTGCCTCCTTTTCTCTCCTTTTTACCCTCAACAGCTTCATCAACAGTTCCTTTGGCGTCACACCAACACTACGGCTGTAACTAATGATTGTTTTCAGGCGATGAGTCTATTATATATATTTTTTATAATTGAGTCTATAAAATGTCCTAAATAATACCAACCAGTCCAAAACAATGCTTTATCTGACAAGCAGCCAAAATAACATTGAATAATAGTTTTATTTTAATTTATTCATTATTTGGTTCAATTAACCAAATATTAGAATTGAAATGCAACATTTAATGGCAAGTTTTTGTAATTTATACTTCATAAATGACTTGATTAAAATGATAAATGATGATTTGACGAACTCTTCTGTCAATCACCTTATTGTTGCAGCCCTAACCAGTCCAGTGTGGAGTACTACAGACTGGTACTTGACTTCTTCATGATCGCTTCTGCAAATGTATACAAAAAGGTATGGATGGCTCTAGAGCCTTTTAGCAGGTTGAATCAGACATCAGTCAGCAAGGCCTGAAGTTGGAGGGGATTTGCGTAGGATGCTGGTTGGATTTATTTTGTCAAAAGCTGGGGGTAAAACTAGGTGGAATTGATAACGAGCTGTAAGGGACTTCTCGGATGCAGCTTTAATTAGCCACACGGCTGAAGTAATGAAGTAAAGTGGATTGCTCTTTCACACACAAACTCGAATTAAGAAAAATGACACGTTTTTTGGAGTCTGCGTTGTCATCAGACAAGCTGTGATGCCGGCGAATGCCAGAACAATCTCAGCAGGCGAAATGGGAATGGCTTTGTCCCGATGAGCACACTGATCGCTTGTTTTCCTGAAGCTGAGCAGTCAATACAATATTGATTTCATGACATTATCTTGTATAAGTCATTTTGATGATCCTATTCTGATGTTGTAAAAAGGTTGTCTCACATTATAGATTATTTGGGGTCAAATATTGCACAATTGTTCTGAGAATGTCACAAACGTGGCTTTGTTGATGGGATTTGTCATAAATAAATGGGAAGTACAGTCATCACCCTGGTGCCTACATGCACGTTCTTTTCAGATAAGAAACTGATAAGAGGTCAACACCTAAATAATTACTACATAAATACTCTGCCTACTCAACCGACTTACTGATTACACCAATTTAATAATTTCATGTAATTTATGTCGGGAGTTGGTCAACATTCTAAAAGATACATGGGTTTTAAGAACAGATTTAGAACAAAGCCATGGATATCTTGCCATAAATTGAAATGGTAGTGGTTAAGGTTTTGAAAGATTCCTGTTGTAGCTTGATTCGCCTTGTTATGTATCTTCCTCCTTCGGTGGCCTTTTGCATTCTTTCCTGTTGCTGTGTGACTCTTGAATGATCGATATCTAAAGCCGGACATTTCTGGTGTATGAGGGCATACTTTTGGGTGCTCATGGGGGTTGTCATGAGGCACTCTAAAGTGTGCTCACAGTTGGCAGCTATGGTGCTCACCCTCGCCTCCCCCTCTGCCACAATAAAAGAGACATAAGGTTACTAGCCGCAGTGGGACAGAAGGTGGAGGGAGGAGCTTTGACGGTGACAGGATCGGAGAGGCAAGAGGAGCAAAGTGCTTTTGCTTTGCTACTCACCATCACTTGGTCCTCTCGTGGCCGGTGCAGAGTGGAGGTCGGCCGGGTGGGTCAAGTCATTCACAACCACTCCACTGAAAGTCCTCCAGTCACGTTTTCAGCTCGACGAAGATGTGGGTGGAAGGGCAATGAAGCCCGACATAGATCTCCGGTGTGTTTTTAAAGTCAACAAGAGACTTAAGTATTCATAGGCCTTAGGTCTCCCTGGAACATCACGATTCACCGTCGTCGTCTGCTGTGGCTGGTTTTGGTGTCTGATTTAATGCGTTCCGTCACGTCACATCACGGCACAGTTATGCGGAAGAAAGCGTTGCCAGGCGTAGGTGTTTCATCTCCGTGCTTTTCTTATTAAGGTACCCGCTGAAATGTAAACAGTGGCAGTCCTCTCTGCTGCGTCCCCTGCAGACCGACCCGCTGCCAAGACGTAACCCCCGCGCTAGTGGCAGGCGCCTGGGCCTGGTTCCTCCAGGCCTGACTTGGCTAGCTCCATTGACTTGCCTCCCTCATGGGCTCAGCAAGTCACATGCTCATTAATGTCCATCCAGTGCATGCGGAGGCCAGGTTTTTAAATGGAAAATGTCGGTTGATTCATTGGCGGAAGATATTGGGCATATGTGCTTTTCTCTTTTTTCCATGTTGCTGAATACAAGTGCGTTGATTAAGGGAATTCATTGTAATTGGAAGAGACGTATAATATCCTTTTGTACAGTGCTAGAAAGATGCCTTTTCTTGTTAAAACCAATGTGACTTACAACATATAAATTGTTTTGTTCTGAAGGTCGAACATAAGTCAGTTATGTAATTGAATACCAGAATAGCATAGATTCACTGCATTGCAGCCTTTATGATCAGTAGGTGGCTTTCAATGTTTTGACAGCTAATAGGCCTATATTCAATCCAATAGGCCTATATTTACGGGGAATACTCTCAGGACAGGCCTAGTTTAGTATCACTTGAATCCCTAGAGAGCTCTGTCACTACTTGACATTAGACAATTCCAACGTGCATCTGCAGTATCAGAACAATGCAACTGTCGCAGTCATGAATGTGTTCAGCACCATTCTTACCAGCTCAAATGCTGCAATTCATTTCTGTTGGCTGTTGATTGTGTAAATAGGAGGGGCCAATCATAATATGGGTCACTGATACATATTCTATTGTTAAATAAGGTCTTTACATTTTCATAATGTAAATGCTGACACTTTTTGTTTTGAAGCGTTTTTAATCAAAACCATCCTTGCTAAATAATTGTAGCTTTCCCTTAGTTCCAAGATGAAATGCTATCATAGCTTCACAGTGAATGGATATAAAACAGCTTGTCCAACATAAACTATTCAAGGATAGCGTTAATGGCTGAAATGAATCTTTGGGGCTTTGATTTGTGGTTTGAGACAGGAGAACCTTTTTAGAAGGGCAAGCTAGCTGCAGAAATGAAGTCATTTATATGACAACGCAGACACTGAACTGCGCTCTCCTCGACTCATTGTCCACCATTGATTGGTCCTCATGGCCCTGTGATATCTGTCAAGCTCTCAAGCCACAGCAATCACGACAGGTGAAATGTGGTAACCTTTAAGTTTTTATTATTATTACAAATTGTATTATCTATAATAATAAAAATAATTTTTAGGGCCTTTTTTCTTATTAATTTCTTATTTCTTACGTTTATCAACGTCTGCGCCCGCCGGCCTCCATGTTCATTTTAAATTAAGCATATATATAACTGTTTAATATATGCTCTATGAAAATCCTCCGCATTTTACTTTCCCGAAACTTCCAGGAAATTACAAATTACTATCCCACCAGTTCTGCTATAACACGGTAGTATTGCTGCAGCCGAGATTAGTATCAACGCAGCGTGTCGTTTTCCACTGCACTTGGCACACTGAATTGGTGGCTGAAAATATATCATGCCCCAGAAGATTTAATATTTTTTGTTTCATAGCACAAGGGATCCATCATTCTTATGCTCCTCTTCCTGATTGGTCTGGCATGTTCAAGGATGGCAGCAAATGGAGGCTCAGAGAGAGCTATGCTGGAGGATGTAGTGTGCTGTTCCTCCTCTATCGCTTTACTGCCGAAAATGTCCCTGAGGCAGTGAGGTCACAGGGTACACACACACACACGCACACACACACTCAGCGCATACTGCCCATAATCAATATGGCTGTCGGAGCGAATGCAGTAAATAGTCAAATATAGAGCTGCTAGTAACCAGACTTCCTATTAAATGTCTGCCTGACTGAATTATATAATTAATACTTTTAAAAGAATAACAACACTGGTGAGAGCGGCTCAGTGACTCAGTCATCAGGTACCTCTACTATCAATCAGGTATCAATGGATTCTGGGAAAATGGCCGATATGAATTACACTTTAATTTTAAAATGGCAGATTTTATATGTGGTAATTACAACTGTTGATGAGTTCATGACATAATTAAGAAAAAATCTATCTGTATCGCCAAGCAGTGGCCTATTGGTCCTGCTCGCATTTATAGGTCTAATTTAATGTTGACGTGTAGCGGATATCATCGTTGTGGTGTAATGCTATTTGCACTCATTGGTTGTGGCTGTTTGTCTGCTGCAGGTATTTGGTTTTCCAGACACGTCACAGATGTGCTGCCCCCCAGGGGTCACACAATTTGCAGCGGGACACTGTTGCTAGGAGACAATCTCAGCCACATCTCATCCCCCATCATTTACCGCCCTGTATCATCTGCACAAACGCAGACTGCGCACACACACGCTCTCCCCTCTGCCTTCAATTCATGTCTTTACACAAACAGTTTGTCCCTAGAACTCATAAAAAATTAAACACACAACACAATGGTTACTTGAGATGATGTTGAGGTCATGGAGAAAACCATAGTATTTATTTTATGACCTCAATATCATATAATAAATAATTAGCTTCTCATCAGAGCAAGCACATTTCCAATGTCAATCTAGGCTATTGTAACTTGTGATTGTATGGACTAAATTATTAAAGGACGATTCAAATCATCCCGAGTTGCAGCCTCAGTCAAATGTTAGACTGGGGGAGGCCATTTGACTAATGGTTTGGCTCACATTTGGTTATTTCGGGAGGAACGGTTGCAATAAGCATACACCCAAGATTTGTTTTTAAAAGTAAAAGCCGAGCCAAGGACTACCGACCCTCAGGGGAGCAGCTAAGCCCTTCACCACCACCACCACCACCACCACACATGTCATTCACATGCACCACACACCCACACAGAATATGAGCATATTTATGTTTATATGCAGAGGAAGACCGGACAGCTGTTAGTGTAGCTGAAAGAGGGCTGTGTGCCACAGTAATTATAATGGGGTGCTCCATCAATGCAGCATTTTATTATTTTGTCACACAGTCAGTGAGTTCTACAGACTGACCTTCAGTCCTTGGCTGACCTTCAGTCAGATGGCTTTGGGTTTCCAGGAGCCCATCGTTGAGACTAACCTGTGTGTTACTGTATGTGTGGAAGATTGACAGAGGGCCATGTAGATTATATTGTATTTTAAATAATTCATTCGGAAATCATTATTGTATTATTATATCATTATATTATTGAAATGTTAACAGCCTCTAATAATCATCAAATATGATATAAATAAATGTATTCAGTAGCTTCAGTTCTCCTTGCTACTTGTGGTACTGCCGTGGGCTGCGGCTGCTGCAGCTACTACTGTTATTTATAGTCTGTGGGCGTTGAGATGGGTCCAGATCACCACATTCCCAAAGCTCCCCAGGGAGCCCACAACCACCACCTGTGAATCAGAAGTACAGGTGAGGCATTTGAAAAGATAAATGCTAAGATATTGATGAAATTCAGAACAACTAAATATATATTCTGCGAGTACTACCTCTTCATATTATGGAAGGAATAAAAAGGCTTATTATTATTATTATTTATTATTTCTACTGTCATTTGGAAACTAGGCCGGTGTCTTCAAATCACAATACATCTGAATCTCCCATACGTGGATACAAGGAGATTGATCACACTACCTTTGTGTCTATTTAAGTTGAAGCCTTGAACACTTAAACACACTTGAAGTACTCGAACAGGTACTTGTTAACTTACTTTCATTTGACCCTTGGTGTGCCAGGAGAATAGTTAATAAGGCTATTTTTAGTGCGAATCCGCACTACATTATGTATCACAAGACTGGCTGGCAGCAACCTTTCCTTAGGCACCAGCCCAGATAGACGGCATGCGTCACGAAGATGCGCTGAGCTGCTGTACTTTCCCTGGACTCGTACAGTGAGTTCTTCGGTCAATATTCATTTAAAAAGGGGGAGATCAAACACTGTCAGTATTGAAGGAGGGGTGTTTATTTGTTTGGGTGGGAGTGGGGGTGTGAATAAGCTAGAATAACTATGAGGTTGCTTGAGGTCAAACAAAGCGACAATGAATCATGCATGGGTTTATTAGTATGTCAGAGGGAGAATGAGAGGGGCACACAATGCATCAATGTAGTTGATTGCTGCTGATTCAGTGTTGTTCTATGGGTACTAAGGGATTATGAACAGTGTAGTTCACATCTTATCCAGATTTCATGTGATCACTCCCCTCACTTTCCGGTCCTATTTTACAATTTTATCCCATTTCTGCACTTCTGTATCTTGGTGGATGTATTGACTGATGAATTCTGAGCTCAATGGCGGTTATCACATGATGTTATGCTGGTGTGTGTGTGTGTGTGTGTGTGTGTGTGTGTGTGTGTGTGTGTGTGTGTGTGTGTGTGTGTGTGTGTGTGTGTGTGTGTGTGTGTGTGTGTGTGTGTGTGTGTGTGTGTGTGTGTTAGTCATCCAATGGTGCCTTGTTATTATCTAGGGCCATCTCTTTATAGAGGGTGTGTTGTATAATGGCTTGGCTGTGTGTCTTAAGTCAAATGCTAGCACATGGAAGCATTTTTTCCCAGCACTTGCACAGATGATGTGTGTGTGAGTTTGTAAAGGGATCTGTATTAAAATTAAAACTGTTTTAGTGTGGAGCCCGAATTTTCAGATATTCTTTCGTTAGGTATGTGTTCAAATCTCACTTCAGTATTCAAATGCTCAGGTTCCTTTAAGGAAAAAATATCCTTGAAAATGTGTTTTTTATCCAAGTGTGTTTTATTGAAGTCTTCTGGCCAGCCCAATATAGTTTTACAACGGAAGTAAAATGAACCTTGTTGCAACCTTGTTGTTTTTGGCAACAAATCCATCCATTTTAACACCCTAATTGAGTCATTACTAGAGCGCGAGATGCTGAAGAACCTTACATTTACTGTTGATTTGTTGCATGTGAATCTGTAGTAAACTTTTGTATTGGTCAAAGTAGAACAGAAGAGAAATATTCAAATGTTTTTATATTCAGGCCTACGCTATATAGTGTCTATATCGCTTTAACAATGTTAAAATTTTGACGACAATATTACCTGATGTTGTGTTACCCGGAATGGTGTTTACAAGATTAAGTATGTCTTAAGTATATGACTGCCTTATGCTTGGATTTTGCCATCTGGGAATGTCTTGGTAGCTTGTGAACGGGTCAGTTTTGGTGTTACTCCGACACGTTCAGAATTCCTCTTCTCCCTGGTTCATGTATGACATAGAGCAGCAATCTTTCAGACGAGAAATGTACAGAAAGTGGGGAGGGCAAGCACGACATAACATACGGGCTCAGAGGGGGAAGAGCAGTAGTAGGAGAGGTTGTGGAGGTCGGGGGTGCTGTGTGTGGGTGGTGGCTGGGGGTGGGGGTGGATAATGCCCCAGCCCCAGCTGGGAACCAAATGGGATTCCATGGGTAGATTCCTACGATTCCAGCTAGTGAAGTATGGTGGGAACAATGCATGGGTGGAATGTGTGGTATGGTTGCATGACTAAGGACCATGCCCCGAGGACCAAGGGGAGTGTTTGTTACTTACTGGGTATGGTGGACAACGCGGGTACTGCAGTACCTGACCCAAACCTAAAAGAAATTAACTTGTTGACTGCAGCTCAAGGAAACCGTTCGGACAGAACCAAGTTATCCAAGTCACTCAGATGAATGCAGATGAATGCATTGGCCAGATGGATTCAGAATCAATTTCCCATTGGTTTGAATAAAAAGAGGCCATGTTTTGAGGTCAATCAGTATGTCCCTGCTTGGAAACGGGGTCTTTTCAAACACATGCACTGCACATGCTGAGGCTTTGCCTCACCCCTGCCAACCTTTGGAAAATCTCTGCTCTGCTAAAGGTCAGCTTGGAGGACATTTGGGACCATGTATTTTATAACGATGCCTTGTGTTTTGTTAGTTTAGTTTTAGTTTTGTTAGTTTTTTTGTGCTTTATGGCCCTGGGGCTATTTTAAAAGTAGGCCAGGGCAGGATGGTATTTTACAGGAATGGTATTTTAAAGGATATCGATATATAGATCACTTTCATGGAATTATACTGCATAAGGTATAGTGACTGATGATACCGGTAATCAATGGAGAGCTGGAATGATTACTGATGATAACTTGCTATTTTATAGTGTTGCATTGCAATTTTACGGCGCCATTATAAAATTATATTTTCATTTGTGTGATAAAATGGATGAGCCTTGCCTCCACTAGGGGACTGCTCCAGAGGGTTGGAGCCCTGACAAAAAAGACTCTCATGTCTCCATTAGTGTTCAGTCCACAGCAGAGGGACAGCAGAGCCCTGCCAGGGGATCTGAGGCCATGACTTCATAGGCGATATATGATGTTAGTTTATTAGTTGTCCCCTTGGGGAAATTCTTTTTCACAGTTTCCTTTCGTTATGTCTGATTCATAGTTATAGGCACATGAAGCAGAGGCGTCACTAGGCTGTTTTATTCGGGGCTAAAGCCCTGGATCAAATTGAAATAGACCCGAATCTATTTTTGTTTGAAAAAAAAAAATAATAAAAAAAAAATAAAAAAAAATTCAACCTTCCGTCCCCCCCCCCCCCGTCCCCCCCCGTCAACAATCTCGTCCTCCCGCGATCGCTCGATACCCCCCACTGAGCCCCGGATGTTTAAGAAACCTAGAATCGCGCCTGACATGAAGAACAACCATAAAAATAAAACACTTTAAATATTATATATATATATATATATATATATATATATATATATATATATATATATATAAAATTCATTTGACATAGATAACAGACAGGAAAAACATATGCATCCATTGGCAGACAGGGGGGGGGGGGCATAGGCACATTTTCACACATTGCCATACATTGTTGGGGTACCAGGGGATGCATACATTGGGGTTGGGGTACCAGGTGAGTAATGCGATGGCTGAGGGGATTAGGCTTCTGCTGAAGGGGGCTTTGTATATATTGGATAGCCCGTGTTCTACCACACAATATATATTCAAATCAATTGTAAAATGGACAATCAGTGTAAATGAGGTAATATACAGGGATTGTTTGGATTCTAGCCAAACAAGTGTGCTGCATTTTGAGCATTTGTTGAAATTCTCTATACATCCCGACAGCAAGAAAACATCTCGTATCTGTAGCTGTCGCAGGCCTGTGATAATCCTGTCCAATCATTTAATTCGGCCTAAATTAAAAGATTGGATGGCTTACCTGTCTACCCCGCCAGCTCCCTGCACGTGTTTAGGGGGAGTGGTTCTGGAGAGAGGCCTGGGGGATGGGATTGTTTGTGGTTAAAGTTATATCTGGGCGTCGCTATGATTGCAAACAAAAACCTACCGGTGAGCGGTAATTTTCAACCGCTACTTGGAAGGCCACCAACAAAACAGACTTTGAAAGAAATGAATAACATTTTGTTATCTTGAGCCTTCTCCGCATTCAGTCCAGAAGTGATCCGTCAGTGTAAAACTCAACCAGCCCCGCTTAACCGACGCCATCGTGGCGTACCCATCAGCCAGACAGCCATCCTCCTCATCTCCTCTTGCTTTCTTTCTTCTCTTCCTCTCTCCTTCTCATCTTCCAGCCAGAGTTGGGCTTCCCGAGCCTCGCCGATTAGAGCTAATTAAGTTGAGATGGGCCTCCAAAACAAAGCAGAATGGTGGGTGAAAGGAGGAAAGGAAAGGGCCTACATTGTACTGGAGCTGCTCAGCCAAGAAGGAATAATTTCCCGCCCCCATTAGAACCTGGTTAGGGTCACAAGTGCATGGAGAGAAAGGAGGCAATGAGAGGGGCAGCGCAGAGAGGAGCGGTACTGAAGGGAGCAGGAGGAATTTAGGCCTATAGGTACCACGCGGCATACAGAGCATAGCGCCCAGCCCACTGCAGGCTGCTGCGCTGTAATGGTGCATTTTGTAAAGTGCATTTTACTTGTCTCTATGACTGAATGTGTCAAAAGAGAACGGAACAATTATAAATAGTTGGACCATTTTTGCTGTCCAGTCCTTTCTATTGTTGTTGCTGCCTTTTGATTATCCACAGCTGTAGCTTTAAGTGGTCACTGCTGGAAAAAGAGCATTGCTCTTAACAAAATCGGTCAAGATTAAAGTGTAATTGCTTATAAATTCTTTGTTAATTTACTTTATGGTGCCATTATAAAATTATATTTTATTTTTAGTGGTGGTGGTTCACAGCTACTTGATAAAATAATAGATGGCAATAAAGCAAACATTTATCTTCTGCAGTGTACTTTAAACTTATAGTATCTCCCCCCGGCGGTAGGAATGGTGGCAGTAGACCAAAGACTACTGGCAGCATTCCTGCTGGTCTGTAGGTAATGTCCCATTAGACCATGCCCTCCATCTTTACCAATACTGATAATCAGTTGATGATAGTCAATATTCAATTTCAATATTTCATATCGATAAGAGAGACCAGGTATCGAGTCATGAGAAATGAATACACATTGTCTTTACAACTGGGTTAGAAAATGTAGCTGGTTCAATGTGTATGCTAGTCTAGGATCAATAGTGCAGTGAAAAAACCTCTGCGTTTAACCAATCTTTTGTTCCGGGATATAATGGCTGTTTGACAGGGAGCTGGGGGTCAAATCACAAGGAGGCTTGTGGGTGATGGTGACGAGGGTGCTTAGTGTTTGCTTGGTGCATTCAGTTCCTCTGGATGTCCTCTGCTGGCTTTCCTGAAATAGGGATGGAGGAATGGGATTAGTTCTATGATGCCATTGTGTTGACCTAGATCCTTTGCCTCCAAAAAGGTTTAAATGAAATGTGTGCATTATATAAAGCCATAAAAAACTAAAAATAAAAAAAGCTATTAAAATGCCTACTGTGAGATGGCAGGAAATGTCTCTCTTGACGTCTGTTGACGTTCACGGTGTTTGTGGTGGCTTGTTGGTTGTGGCGCTGAATTGATGTCCAAAAAGCTTCAGCTTGTGGCGCACACGGAGCATCTATTCCCTAATCAATGGACTGGTGTGAAATGGCTGCCGCGTGGGATCCACTGCAACGGATTTACGGATGGAGTTTATTATGGCCGTGCAGAAGGGGGCGGACGATGGTTTCAAGGGGTGCAGGTGCTCCCTTCACCACTAGATGAATAGCATTCCCTCCCCCTGGTTCTCCTACACACACCCTACCCCCACACCCTACTGCTTCAGCCTCTTCATCGTGTGTGTGTGTGTGTGTGTGTGTGTGTGTGTGTGTGTGTGTGTGTGTGTGTGTGTGTGTGTGTGTGTGTGTGTGTGTGTGTGTGTGTGTGTGTGTGTGTGTGTGTGTGTGTGTGTGTGTGTGTGAGAGAGAGAAACCTCCCTGGTCGAAAAAGGGAAGCTGCTAGAAGAGTGAGATCCGCTATAGAGCAAAACAGAGGGACACGGACAGACCGGGGGATGGAGAGAGTGAGGGGTGTGGTGTCGGCGCGGGGGGATGGGGGACGGACACATGATAGGGCACCAGATGTCCGGGCCAGCCGGCTGCCTTGTAAAAAGCTTTGATTGAGGAGAGCCTGACGTCTCGTCAAGGATCCGTTTCCTCGCCAGCTCAGCCCAGTGGGCTCGTATTGTTGTTGGCTAAAGTAGTAGCATGCCGTTTCTCTGCCTCTGCCATCCTTTTCCTTCCCCTCACAAACAGCTGCCGCAATACGCATGCATTTGCAGAAGATATCTGTATGTATTTTGATCTGTTTGTTGGTACGGGTCAATGCACACAGGGTACTGACCTGATCCAACCATGACCGGTGCCTAGCAGAACACACAGAAGTTTTGAGTCGATAGAATACAAGTCTTAACTTGCAATCAATGTGATCTCTTAGGAGACTGACATCTCTCCTTGCTTTTTTCCACAGTGGTTTATCTCTCTCTTTTTCCCCAATTGTCATGTGGCTGCAGTGACCCATGAGGACTATAGTGAGAGAAACGGGGGGATGAGGAGGGAGACTCAAAGCCTATTGGCAGAGAGAGCCACCTGTTGTTTTTCCTTTCAGTGAGTGTCCTTTTGTTTTTAAGCCCTACAAATGCCAGTACTGGGTTGGATGAGCCTCTCTGTGTACTCTGTGGAGCGTGAGAATGATACACGTGTAAGATATTTACTATAGTAAGCTTGTTTCATCCGTCTCTTGCTCCCAGGTGGGGGGGGGGGGGGTTGTGTGTGTGGGTGTGTGTGTGACCAGCATCCCGCTGTTTTACGAAGACTTCATCGCAGACTTTCGATGTTGCATTATGAATAGAAGATAATCATAGAAGATAATCAATCTATGAAAAGTCCTTAGTTATGGAAATACATACCCAGAAGTATTCTGGCCATAGGGAACAACATACTGTCTGGAACATTATGACACATCCAGTCGTCTACTTTTTAGGACAATGTAATTGCGAAAGGACCTTTCATGCTAGCTATGGCACGTGATTAGGGCTGAATCATTTGGGGAAATAATCTAATTGCGATTATTTTGACCAATTTTGCGATTTAGTATACGATTCCTTATGTCCTGTATTATTCACTAAAAAAGCAATAAATCATTCTAGAGTATGCCCTACTCAACATTGGAAGTAGTCAATGTATTAACTGTTTTCATTTAGGCCAGGCCTATGTGTTGTGATGAATTGATGCATTAATTAATATTATAGCATCTTTATTTAACTATTGAATTGTAAAAGAAAAATAAATATGGATCTCACTGATCTCCAGTCAGTAAAATTAACAAGTCACAAATTTTATTTTATTTATGTATTCATTTTTTTTATCGCAGCCTTTGCGATTTGCATATTGCGTTCTATCACATCGTAATGTCGGTTTGAATACGATTAATCATTCAGCCCTACACGTGATTGACCCTTTAGTTTGAAAAATCTCTCTAGATAGTTTATATTATGTTGTAGTCATTGACACATGCAGGTTTTGGCAAAAGAAGGCTATTGCAGGTCAAGTGTTCAGATGAACTGAGCCTGCTCAGTATGGGCTATCTAAGCTAATGAGCGTCATTAAAGTAGCACAAGGGAGCGCAGTTCTGCAGCCCAGTATGTCAGTGGAAGCTACAGGGTACCAGCCCATCCTGAGTAGAGAACCCTGTGGTTCAGAACACTTACACGTTGTAAAGAAAACGCTTAGCGGTAAGTGTACTCGATATTCACCGCGACCCATTGTTGTCCCGACCTAATGACGCATGCGTCACTGGTCACCTCTGCCTTCCGTCTATCTCCTCTGCCTTGCTTCATCTTCTTGTTGCTTTCTGAAGTCCTCTTCTCCTGGATCATACACACACAACCATAAATCCATTCACCAGAAAATGTGTTGCTTAGCGGAGTAGAAAAAGTTGGAGATGTGGTGAAGGGGCAACCAAAGTTTCATATTCTAAAATGAATTATCATTTGGGTGGTCGTTTCCAAATTTCTCCCTAACGTTGAGAGACTTGTTCGGCCCTTGAAGCATCTGCCACCTGCATTCCATCATACAACGCAGGACTCGCAGTGGTCGCCCCAGTGCGCGTTCACAAGCTTCAATTATGATTGCATGCAGTCAGTGACAGAATCCAATCTTTCAAGGAGACTGGAGGCAGTCCATACATCCTTGTCCTAATCTAGACTAGGAATGGGCCCCGATTCCTAGGAATGAGTCCTCGATTTTGGAAATCATTAATTGCAGTGGTGTAACTGTCAAACATCACTCAATCTAAGGTTACAGGCAGAATGGGGAGCAGGCATAAGAGTGATGTATGAAAGTATTGCGACAAAATAAACTAACTGAATGTGCAGTGCAAGCTAGTATGCAACGTTAAACTTGCGTATCATAGAACCCCTAGTTAGATGCTTAACCATTTGCGCATTAAGCAAAAAGAGGAAACGGTGGAGACATAACAGGCAGTTTTGCATCACCTCATTTTCTAGCAGTGTGACAAATGCGCCATTGTAATTCCACTAGTTCAGAGAAGATGAGCCAGCTCATCACGTAAACAGTGACTGGAGATAGGCCCCCGCTAAGCTTCGTGTAAGGAGAAGGCTTTCCGTTGGCGGAGGCCGCTTGGCAGAAGATTATGGCGGTGAACAAGAACCACAGGAGTGATGAAGATGTATGAGGAAAGCACGGTGTGCTGTGAAGCACAGTAAGGTAGGCGTACCCTTACGTCTTCCCCTCCATCTTCGCTTCGATATTCATTTCGGACCCTATTGTCATTGTTCGCTGTATTTGGGGAGTACTTGGGTACTAATAATTGAATGGGAGTACTCGCATATTGAAATTACTTTAAATGCCCATCCCTTTTCTAGACAAGTGTGTCCAGCTGCCCATCCTTTTGTCCAGGTTCTGTCCAACACGTCTCTCAAAGGTTGTGATCAGACTAACTTACTTGGCCACGTGTCTTGTCTTTCTGAACCTAAGCCTACCTACCTGCCCTGTGTATATTCGCTCTTCGATAAAGTCTATTTTGGTTAAAGATCCTAAACCTTGAGAAGTAGGCAATTCTACTTTAATTACTAGAACATACCCCTAATCTACATATTCAATATCTGCACTACAGTGAACTCTACAGAACCAATATCAGTAATCGATTGTTGAACATTGTTCCCCAAAAGCCCCATTCAATACAATTAAAACATACATTCTGAGTTAACCATGTATTCCTTATGACCCATCCTCTAAATACAACTTTGTTACAACTATTCCCAATTCCCATTCAATTTGGTTGCTTTGAACATAACATGATGCAAGATCTAGATTTAAATGTTGGTAATTGGTATTAACCCTATGCTTAAATTGTAAATAATTCTATTGGCAAATGTGTGTTTTTAAGAGGGGATTTAACTCCCCTTTGCAACCCTGGGCACACAAATCTTTTGTTATATTGAAATTATAAATATGCTTTGAAGGCACACTGCTCCTGATAAGTGCATCTCAAAAAAATAGTCCAATCAAAATTGTAAGAGATTTGAGAATTCACGACACCTCAAATGTGGTGTTATACTCCATACCAGTTATACTCCGGACTCGTACACGCTTGCTCTCAGGTCATGGACCCAGAACCACCTCCAGTACTCCAGTTAAAGAGCCAGCCCGGAGTTAGGGACGCTGTGGGCAGCGGTAATCAGACCTCATCTCCAGGCCTGAGGATGAGTCTGCCAGCCAGCCTGCATGGGGAATTGAAAATTATTTTAGAAAAGATTATCTCCCCCACACTGCTGGGAAACTGCTTATTCAATTGTGCATTTGATGGGTATCACGCTACAAAAGGCTTCATAACAAAATGAGTTCATGTTCCTGTTAATGGTAATTAATTTCATTTCAAACGTATTTGTTAAAATTTTAATTGAAGCTTAAGGCAAAGTTTAAAAAAAACTTTCAGAGCATATTTGTTTTCTTCTGTATGTTTATACAGTTGCTATTTCATACGTCTCAAGTATCTTAGAAGCAGTAGGGCTTGTGATACCTACTTTATTAAGGTGGCTTAATTATTGTTGCTTGATTGATTAATACTACTGCCAGCATTGAGTTACACAGGATAAGATGCTGCTTTTGTGTCAAACTCATTTAAGTTGGCTGGCTATCTAACATTGGCACAACACTAACAGTAATAGATGCATTATATTATCTATAATTTATAATGTCAAATCATTGATTCAGCTTTTATAGTGTGCATGCGGTTGCATACATTAGGCCTAACCCTAAAAATGGATATAAGGGCCATTATACACAAAGGATAACAACATTGTTATCAGTCGGCCTACTGATTAATGTCTGTCATTAACTAAATGCCTTTTGTTTTGCTGCATAATCTTTACCATCGCTACATGGGGGCTTGCTATCATTTGGCTTGGCTGGCTGATATCTGTGAGAGGAAAACACCATTATTTAAGCTAGGCCTGCGCACTATCCACAAAGGTAAAGAGAAGCTGTTTTTGTGACATGCCCGGGAGGCAAGGTTTTTTAATTTAGGTGGCGGGGCTATATTGCTGTTCAGGATGTTCAGACTTTGCGTTGTAGCCAGAACGTTTGATTAACGTTACCTGCTAACCCAAAACTGCCAGTCACTATTAAAGGCAGTTTGAGTCTATTTAAATCTTGTGCCATGTTTTTAAAACCTTTTGTGGGTTTAACTCTGGATTTGGACCAAGATCAACCCACGATCCCACTATTCATAAAAAAATAAGCTGTTTTAGTGTTTGGTTTTCCTTACATGCAGTTCTGCCAACGGCCTCCTGACAGACTGGAGACAGCTGTCATCTGAGTGGAATGCGTGTCATCCTTGATTGGCCGTCCCGGGACGCGGTACCCGGCAACAGCAGTTGTTCCACCACAGAACCGGGGAGCAGCAGTTGTTCCACCACCATCAGCACTTTACTTTGACGCATGTCAATACCAGGTCTGCAGATGTACATTCTACTAGTGCAGCCCTAATAAAGCACAAGGCGCAGAGAGGAAGCCTATGGAACATCTGATTTACTTCCGGGATTTACCTTGGTGCCCTTCAAAAAGGGGAGGTGTGTGTGTGTGTGTGTGTGTGTGTGTGTGTGTGTGTGTGTGTGTGTGTGTGTGTGTGTGTGTGTGTGTGTGTGTGTGTGTGTGTGTGTGTGTGTGTGTGTGTGTGTGTGTGTGTGTGTGTGTGTGTGTGTGTGTCCCTTATCCCACACACGGCTCTGCCAAAAGAAGACTACAGAGTTGGCTGCTGATGCTGACGCCGATTAGCCTCAGCTGTACCAGTTATGTCAGGAGAGGCTTTGTGAGACGTCGTGTTGGCATTTATTTCTTTTTTTTTTTTTACACCCCTGTGTAAAGAGAGGGGAGCTGAGCCCAGCGAGGCTCTCTGTGAAGCAGTGATCAAGATGAAGAACAGTGTTTTCAAACCGATGAGAGAATTCGCTGGTGGTGGTGGGATCCGAGGAAGAACGCAGAAACAAATGTAGGGACAACTGCTGCTGTTTGATCCGCCTCTCCCCTGGACGATCCCACACCCTGCTGGTCTTACAGCTCTGTGTGTGGCGCGACCACATATTTGAAACTGCTGATTGATTAAGGGTTGATTGTCCGACTGTGTATAAAAAGAGAGTCCAAATAAATTTTTTAATTACATGTATCCAATCCCAAGTATTTAATGTAGCGGTTTTTGAAAATTGTAATTAACCTTTTGTTTTTGAAAATGTGTCAATTTGTAATTCAAGTTTAATAGTTAGTGACAATAACAATGCAACATAGTAAGATAACCTTTTGTACAGTTGGTATAACTGCATGTTTACCAGTAATTGGTGAGTTGGAAAGACTCGGGCCAGGATGTTGACAGGTGGGGGATAAATTCACCGATCTCATCCAAGCCTACATTTCCTTGCCACTTGAAAATGGGGGGGATTTCAGATTTTTGTCGGTCTAAAAATACCCCTTCAGTCATTTTCTACAGATCTTTGTACAAACCAACCAACAAACTACCCTGAGGGTTTTAGTTTTTTCGTTCACTTAGGAACTAAGTTTACCATTCTAATTAGCCATGTTGAAGCACAAAGCTTTAACCATCTGCTGACTCCCCAAGAACCCCGGGGAACACAAACAGGCTTGGCACTAATTGGCTCGAGCACTTTGGACAAGAGATGCTCAAGATGCATCCGTTGTATCCACAAATGAAAAAACCTGCCTCTGTTTGAAGTCTATGCCATGGCATGAGTCCTAAGCTTGTGAAGTGTTGTTATTGTATAGACAGACGGGGGCCTGTGTAGTATAGTGCATAATAAACACACGTCCACCACCTTTACTGTCTACCATGCGGATGTAATGGAATCATGTTTTCATCTGTCTGCTCTCAGGCACTCACTCTCAGTGCCTGAGAGTGAGTGCCTGTAGGGAATGCAGTGTGCACCAACACCCATCACCCTTACATCCTTCTGCTCCTCCTTGCATTCCCAGCCACAGGGAGCGAAAACACGCACACGCACACATGCACACACCAAGTGCCAGCCACCGCCCCCCCCCGAACCAAACCCAATCTTCTCTGCACTCTCCCTTACCCCACAGGGGGCTGGCCCTACCCTTATGCGCCCAACAGTCTGCCAGACAAGACACTTCCCGGGCTAGATAATCTACAATCTTACCCTGCTTAATAATTTCTCCTTTCTCCTTCTCATCATGCTAGTTATATTATTAGATAGTGCATTTTAACCTCATGGACATCGGCTCCAATGTGTCGATGCTTTGTCTCCAATGCTCTTTGTGATTGGCCGAAAATGGTGCCAGGTGATGTCATGCGATGTCTGCTTTCGGTGCCGTCTAGGGCTGGAAACTGTATTGATTTCATATCACTATCACAATATGAGGGAGTGCAATTTCCAAATCGTGAAAGATACTGTTTCTGCACTTGCATTATTATCGAATGTGATGTTGAAACATCTTGGTCCTGATATAAATTCTAACCCTGTGTACCATTTGTTCAGACTTAATTGATGACTTTAATTGAGAATTGCGAGCAAATCAAATCTGTAACCAGGTCAAATTTCCCCATACTTGAATGCAGACCTGGAGACCCTGCTGGGTGGAATACGACATTGTCAGTATTAATCAAGCTTGTTTTAACATCATGCAATGAAGCAATTGTGGATTCCAACTGTGCCCATCAAACAATATCAACAGAGAATGTCACGGAAAAGCAACAATGAGCCCACCCATGTGCCCACCCATGTGCTCTTGTCATGCACTGCAATGAGAATACTTGACTTATTATTAATCTCAATCTGCTGTACATGTGCTCCCCATCCTGCCTACAAGATACTAAAGTAGGGCTGGTCGTACATTTTGTTTGTGTACGAACATTCTGTAATACTAATGCATTGATGGCTTCATTTATAATTAATGTTCAACACTGGTTGAGCTACTGGGTGTTGGTTACTCACTCCAATACAAATCCCCATACTGCCTACTGTAAAAAGGCACATTCTGCAAAGCTTAGGCTAGACCAGGCTAGGGTACTTGCTGTTGCTAGTCTATTTTCCATCAGCCTTCTGCTGTTCTTTAAATTGAAGGCGAGTATTTGTTTGCTGGGCTATAATATTATAATGTATGAAAATTAGCTTGTTCACTATATAATGAGTTATGGGTCAAGTCATGTAGCCACAATGTGACAAAAGTATTAAAAACATGACATAAATGTTCATATAGAAAATCTATCAAAATTAGCAGTATGTCGATTCAAGATCCATATACATAAATGCAGACCTATTGAATTACACAAGTTTTATGTCTTTCCTCATATGCTAAAAGGTGTGTGTGTGATGACTTCATACAACATGTTCCCTTGTGCATAATGTGTTGACGTAACAGAAGGCGCACTCTCCCAACATAGTCCACTGACGCATACACAAAACCACTTGCATGCTCACACACTTCCCGGCATATATAGACAGTACACATCATCGGATGTGAGGTGGAGAGAGCCAATAATAAATGAAAGAACTACACTATTCTAAAGCCTATAATTCATGTAATATTATACAACAGAAATCTGCAATTCACTTTTTTACCATATTTGATTGAGGGCGCTGTAGGCCAGATTCACCAGCTGTAATTGGAGTGTGATTAGTCAGTGGTAGTGGTCCTCTGCTGCAGCGCTCAGCATGGACAGGGCTGAAGGCTCTGGGGTCCAAACCAAACCCCATCCGCTCCTGTTAAGACTCAATCAGCCACTAAAGAGTGTTATGGTAGGATCACTGGCAGGGCTGAGATTGAGGCTCCGTTAAGCCTCCAACACAATGGACACACAAACACACCATAAAACCAGCTTTTCACAGGGGGAGCGAGAGAGGGGGAGACAGATGGCCAGTTAATCAAACCAAACCAACCTGCTGAACGTTACCACACACACACACACACACACACACACACACACACACACACACACACACACACACACACACACACACACACTGCCTTACTCTAATGTTCTTTGACCTACCGCATTACCTTTGGCTGTGTTAAGCCCAACCAGCAAAAATGCATGCTGTTATCTGAAATTACCTAATTAAGTCTCCTCATTTATTCGAGTGCTTATTGAAGCATTTGAAATTCTTCATTTCATTCATCATCTCTTATTCAAAAATCACCTGGCCAGTAGAACCCTAATTAGACGGCGTGCGTTTCGGATTGAAAGTCTGATTGTAACGAGTGTATTTTGAGGTTGAGCATGATCTTGGTGCAGAGCTTTGATGAAAATCATTTGAAACACGGCTCTCTCTGTGACCCTCAATGAGATTGTTGTCGGAGTGCTTCTGCTGTGTTACTCTGCATTAACATCACAGATTGTGTTTTGTTTAATCACGCAAAACTGCTGTGTTCTATTAGTAGGACATGCATGGGAATTTAGTCTCATCTGCTACATTTGGGGAGGTGTGTGTGTGTGTGTGTGTGTGTGTGTGTGTGTGTGTGTGTGTGTGTGTGTGTGTGTGTGTGTGTGTGTGTGTGTGTGTGTGTGTGTGTGTGTGTGTGTGTGTGTGTGTGTGTGTGTGTGTGTGTGTGTGTTTGTATGACGTTGAGCTGCGTGACCCAGCCCTGCAGCTCCCAGCAGGACTAATGAATCATGGGAACTGGCGGTCCTCCAAAGCTTACCCCTCACACACGCCAGAGAAATGTTTAGATGTTAAGCCCATTTGCAACCATTGCTGCTTATTTATTTACTTAGGCCTGAGGGCTTTAAAGGTGCTGTTGGTAAGATTTAAGACCTATAATTTGAGCAGTTTATTTGAAATGCCAATGCCATTCGTCAGCTATAGTGGGTGAAATGCACTGTGAGTAATGTCTAATCTGGTCGACTACGCCTGCCTCTGTATGGGACTATTTCGATTTCAGACAGCTCCCGGCCCATTTCTGACCAATCATGTCCTCTCTTCCCTGATAGGTTTGTGTGCAATCCATCTTGCCTGTTAATATGTACAGCATAATCATAGCTCCACAATGCATCTCGATGCCGGAGAAACATGCAGAGGGAGTTCAGAGGGAGGGCGTGTTCATTTGGGGTTGTATGTTTTCAAATTCTTGCTCTCTTTTCTGCTCTTTGCACCGCTCAGGGGAGAGCGGGAGTTGTGTTTTGGTGGACATAGATATACATATATAATAATATGCAGAGAGATATAGATATAGGTATACGATCCAGCCCAACGCAACCGTGGGGTTCTGCTGCGGGGATTATTGCTGCTCCCTGGTGGGCCCACCCCCGCTAAACGCCTTTCACACGCCTCATCTTCTCGTCCCCCTCCATCTCTCTCCGTCCGTTTATCCCTGCTGGGTCTTTAACACATCCACTTCCTGACCACCCCTTAACCAATAACCCCCCGCCCCCCCCCCCCACCTCTTCTCCCCCTCCAGGCTGGAGTGGGTGGAGATCATCGAGCCGCGCACGCGGGAGCGCATGTACGCTAACCTGCTGACGGGCGAGTGCGTGTGGGACCCGCCGCCGGGCGTGCGCATCAAGCGCACGGGCGACAACCAGTGGTGGGAGCTGTACGACCCCAACACCTCGCGCTTCTACTACTACAACGCGGCCACGCAGCGCACGGTGTGGCACCGGCCGCACTCCTGCGACATCATCCCGCTGGCCAAGCTGCAGACGCTCAAGCAGCACGCCGACGCCGGCGCCGCCGCCTGCGTCTCCCGTCCCGCCAGCGGAGGCGGCGGAGGCGGCGGCGGCGGCGGGGGAAGGACGTCCGGAGACAACAGCCCCGGGCGCAACAGCGGGGTGAGCCGCGAGGGCAGCACCTCCTCGTCCCTGGACCAGGAGGCGGACAAGCAGGGCAGCCGGAGCGACGAGCCGGAGAAGTAAGTTTGCGCACTTTCTCCTAGTGCCGCTGTCGTCCCGTCTCGCGGTGGCTGGGGGGACGCGAACGCAGGGGGGTCACACGAGAATCCAGTCCTGACGGGCTTCCAAGTTGTGCGCTTGTGGCCGGGACCACTTTGGCCCGGACCAATCGGCGTCCTGTGAGGATCGACGTGATAGATGGGGATGGACGTGTTTCGACCAATCACCAAGGGGTTGCCCTTTTCCAAACAACTTCAGAGGGCGACTACCCAGATGGTTCTGGCGCACCAGGTTAACTACTGCTAACCATGGGCAGAGTTTATTTCTGGTTGGTGGTCGATGGCGCAGTGAAGTGCTGGTGGGCCGTTGATTATGTAGAGCATACATGTTCTCTGCCCAGTAATATGCAAAGCTAAGCTCACCTGTTCCAGTATTTTTTTTTAACTCCTATATCTGCTTATGTCATGCGATTGGTTCATCCTTTAAAATCTTGTTCTGCAGATCGTCCACACGTATCACTTGATTATGATCGTTGAATCCCTGTAATGGCAAAAAAATAGAAGAAAATATAATAAATCCGCCAACACCTTGGCGTTGCAGCTCAGAAAGACGTGTGATGTGAGGGAAGTTATTCTGGGAAATGAAGCCACACCAGATCAGGAAGAGGCAACACTGATGGCATGTTCAAAAATTGCAAATTGCCATAAAGCACAGTACTACTCGTATCAAGTACAACCTGGAGCTAAGGAGGCGTGCACCAGGGTGTATCTCCCCTCTGTTCAGTCTCGTCACACAGGACGGTGTGCAGAGACAACGGAGGAGAACCGCAGGGCTGAACAGGACTCACACGCCACCTTTTGATTTCTTTCTACCCTCGGCCGGCGTCGCAAAGGCGTTGTTTAACGGCAAGGTCGCGGCGGAGCCTGCGGTGTTCTCTGCAAACGCTGCACCTAATTGGTTCCACGTAGGCCCCGTCGTCTGCTGCCTCCTCGTCACAGGCGTCTAACCCGACGTTATTCGCAGGAGAGAGGCTCCTGGGCTGGGACGGCGGCTAGCGCCACGAAGGAGCGCTGTGGGCTGTTCAGCTTTCCTTGAAGGAGGATTTGATGAATGCGTTCGTGTTCGTGTCTCCCAGTCAAAGAGCCAGTCATTGTGGCGTGCACAACAAGGAGGACAACGGCACACTGCCTGTCTCCCTCGTTCCCTTCCCTTCCTACTGTACTGAGTGAGCATCAAAGTGGGATTTTCATTATCACTTTGCCAGTCAATTCCCTTTTCTATCCCATTTTCCCTCTCGTTATCTTGCTCACTCTCCGTCTCTCTCAGCGGGCTTGATTGTCATTGTCGCTGTGCACGTATAATTGTAAAATCAATTCACATAAAAAATTGTGAGAATAACATGGTAAATAAAGCACTGTGTGTGTGTGTGTGTGTGGGGGGCTCTTTCCTTGCATTCTTTATCCTCCATTTCTCCTTATCACTTTAATCACTCTCACTCTTTATCACTGTCCACTTTATCCATGCGTCTCGTATTGATTGGCACCTCTCGTCTCTTCTCTGCTTCCCGGCTTGCTCCCCCCTTCCCCTCTCCCTCTCCCTCTTCCTCTCCATCTCTCTCCCCCTCTCCAACTCTCCCTCTCCCCCTCCCTCCCCCTCTCTCCCGCTCCCTCTCCAACTCTCCCTCTCTCCCTCCCCCTCTCCCCCACTCCCTCTCTCCCGCTCCCTCTCCAACTCTCCCTCGCTCCCCCTCCCTTTTCCTCTCCCCCTCCCTCTCCATCCCTCCCACTCCATCTCCCTCTCCATCTCTCTCTCTCGCCCTCTCCCTCTCCCGTCAAACTCGTTTTTTGCTGAAATCTGCCGCAGTAATTCTGCAGTGATTGGTGGGTACCTCTGACTGGGGTCACAGTGTCCTGTGCGCCGACACCCCCTCACCGACTCGCCACACACATTAAACACTCGATAAACAGTCGCTCTCGTGGTGCTTTGAGCAGGGCACTCTGCGCAATGTTATGCAAGTATGTGGAATTCAATAAAACCCACCGTTGCACGTCTTTTGAACCAATCACACAGAATAACGGTTTGTCGGGTAAGAAATAAACAAGTAATACCAGCTTAAGTATGATTTATGGATAGTAAGTAGTAAAATATAACAATGTTTTCTACGATCAAGGCACTGCCAAGACAATCTCTTGGCAAAACAAATCTCTGATTACATTGCATGGTCGATGGAGATGGCTAAAACTGTATAATTATATAGTCTGTCACATGCAAGGATACGACCCATATGCACAAGCACAAACTGTCACTCGTCAATAATAAATTGTTAAAGGATATTTTTATTAACACTTCAAATTAATGAGATTAATTGCACCACAAAGAGGTGTGTGTGTGTGTGTGTGTGTGTGTGTGTGTGTGTGTGTGTGTGTGTGTGTGTGTGTGTGTGTGTGTGTGTGTGTGTGTGTGTGTGTGTGTGTGTGTGTGTGTGTGTGTGTGTGGTCAGGCAGTTTGTCAGGCCCTTGCTCACGGATTGCAAGTTGACCTCTGGATTCCTAAAAATGGTCTCACACACAGGATCCTATTAAATCGAGGGGGAGTTATGGCGAGGGAAAGGAGTGAACGAGTTTGAGCGCTCAATGACGGGGAAAGATAATTGAATCTATTGCAGAAGGACCGACAGGTCGTGAGAGGTCAGGCCTGCTGGATGCAGATGAAGAGTATACGATGCTATGCATCACAACACCACATATTATATAAACATGGTGTTAACCCTTGCTACTGATTCTTAGAGACTGCCCATTGCTCGTGCCTCCATCAAAACAAGCCGTGTATCGTATATGCACGTTCAGACGTCTTTTCGTTTCAAGATGGTGCTATGTCAGTTCAGGTGATGATGGTCCCCTAGGTGTTATGATTTATATCACTTTGGTAGGGACAGGGAAACAAAAATTGATTTTAATTTCAGTATAGGGATTCCTCGCAATACCCATATTATCAGGTTGACAAACTTCTAAACTTTGTTCCGTTGCAAGTAAAAACAAAAAATAAAAAGCACTACTTCGTATCGGCACTCAAACAAAGTTGTAATACCCTAGTGCTAGGTCCTTGCCGATTCCTGCCCCTACACTTTTGTACACCAACCGGTTGTCTAACCAGGGATATCAAATGCTGCCTCAATCCCAATTTGCATTCCAGCAGGCCATTCACTGGGTGTACAACTCCATGTCTGTTCGGTCACTTCTGACTAGGCTATTGCATATATATATATGTATATATACCCCTCCTGTCACGTTCGGGAGGTGGATCATGTCATCCACGATGGTTTGCTTACTGAACCGAGGGTTTACTGAACAGACGGATTCACGATGAATCACACAGTACATCCACTTTGGCTGCAATTGGTTGGGATGGCTCTTGCTCTTGCATACACGTACTGAGTGAGTAGGGAGTCAGAGAGAACGACAGAGAGAGTGCAGGTGAGACACACGCTGCGTTGTCTTTACATGGTGGATGTGAGCTGTGGAAGTGGGATAGAAAATGGAGGAAAGTGATGCAGGGAGGCAGAAGGCAGAGAGAAAATGTTGTACATTTGAAGGGCAAAACAAACCATTCATTCATCCTGACCTGATGAAAGGGAAGGAATGGAGATGCAGAGGGAGAGAAATTCAAAATGAAGGGAAATGGACAGTGAAGGGCAGATATAAAAATGTCTCTCAGCCTGGTGTGTGTGTGTGTGTGTGTGTGTGTGTGTGTGTGTGTGTGTGTGTGTGTGTGTGTGTGTGTGTGTGTGTGTGTGTGTGTGTGTGTGTGTGTGTGTGTGTGTGTGTGTGTGTGTGTGTGTGTGTGTGTGAGAGAGATTAGAGAGAGAAATGGAAACGCACACCTCCCATTCTCTCCCTCAGACATGAGCTCTCTTCCCACTGTTGAGCACAGCTCTTCAGACCACCGGGCCCAACAGTGAAACCATTTTGAGGAAGCGGGGGGGAACGCAGGGGATCCAGGAATCAATTTCACACCTTCCATCTTCTTCTTTCTTTTCTTCTCCTCTTCTAATGCCCTCTACATCCCTGGCTCTCTTCCTCACCTATTCTTCTCCTGGTGTCACCAAGAGGAAGGGTTTAAAGAGTACAAAAAGGCGTTGTGTGGCGAGGCGCAGGGGGAGACTGGAGGCTATATTATCGGTGACGGCTGCAGCTGAGCCGAGGGTTTTAAACGGGCTCCTCTGCCAGGGGCCAGGCACTGTCAGCAGAAATACTGGGGCTTGGAGACCCGACCACCTCTATTCATTGTATTGTTTCAAGCTGTTTACACATTACTCTCTCCAGGAACGGGCACAGTTAGCGCGCAGTGCTACCTCTTGAATGTAGGGCTTTGAGTTTATTGAGTAATTGCAGCAATCCCTGGCGGTTATCTAATACTTTGGCATGCTGACCGCCTTCACTGTCAAGTATAGTTTGAGCTCAAACTGTGATTTTAAAAAACCCAGTTTTTTGTGTTTTTGGAAAATGAATCGGCTTCACTCTTTGGCCGAAAAATTGAGTCTGACTTCCTCATGACAATCTATTTGGAAGAATGAAGCGTCTGCCACTGCTTGTATGATGGACTTTTAGGAAGAGCTTTGTATCCCCTGTTGTTTTCAAATTGCTACTACACCAGATTATAAGGGCCGAGCGCTGAAACATCATCAATCACTGTACCGGTAGTTACATTGCCACCTTAGGATCGATGACCTTTTAACCTGAATAATACATCCTCCAGTCCAAGCCCATTTTTTTGTGGACACAGTGAGTTACCGCATCCCCTTGAAGTGGCGATTACCAGCCCTCTTTTATGCTGGACGTACGTGGCTACTTGGTATGCAACTCTGCGCAACTCTCTCTTTGTAGTTGTCATTAAGTTCAATGCGGTGGGTTCATTATTTTTCCAACGGCTCTTCATTATCGAGTCCATTTATAAATTGAGTTCACGCCACACAGTCGGCATCGGCATCCGGAGAGCACGTGGAATCATCTTATTCCTAGATTATCGCAGTGTTCATTTCTACAGTATTTTTTTTGCTCTGCTTTAAGTTGCAACACTCTGTATGTCCCTGGGTCTCACTATCTCCCCCAAGGTACGCCTGTGGAGATAAAGGCTGCTGCCGCACTATCGATCTTGACAAGAAAGCTCTTTGTCTTTAGTTTTTTTGTTCTTGTAGAGAATCCAATTAATTCAATTGCTTTGTTTCTGTCTCCCCTCCTTTTTATTCTTCGTTTTGTCCTCCCTTCCTTCCCTTCCTCTCTCCTCTCTCCTCCCTCTCTCCTCTCCCCTCCTCTCCTGCAGGACGTCTCCCTTCCGATGGAACACCGGCACCAAGGAGCGCATGCTGATCAAGGTGACGGACCGGGAGCCCAGCTTCCTGTCCCACCAGGGCAACGGCTACTCCCCCTGCGACCCCCCGCCTAACCCCATCGACGCCCCCGCCGGGGGGGGCGGAGGAGGAGGAGGAGGAGGCTGCGGGACGGGCCCCCGCACCCGCCGCTCCTCCGGCGGCGGCGGCGGTGGCAGCAACCCCCCGGCCAGCGCCACCTCCTCCTCGGACCCGGACGGCGGCTCGCCCGTGCCCTACGGCGAGCGGCGCCAGCAGTCGCCCTTCCTCAAGCGGGCGGAGATGGGCGGCGGCGGCACCTACCGCCGGCCCTCGGGCTCCGACTCGCAGCCGGCGTCGCCGCGCTACGCCTACGACCCGCCACTCTACGAGGAGCCGCCGGCCGACTACGGCTCCCCGCCCATCTACGAGGAGCCGCCCTCCGACATCATGCACCTGGCGTCGGACCCCGTCGGCGCCGCCTACTACGGCACGGCGGCGGGCCGCTCGCCCGCCCGCAAGTCGCCGTCGCCGCTCTACCACTCGCCCAAGCAGGGCACCTCGCCGTACGGCCAGCTGGTGCTGACCCGGCAGAAGTGCCCCGAGAAGAGCCAGAGCCTGGAGTACAGCCCGGCGGGCAAGGAGTACGTCAAGCAGCTGGTGTACGTGGAGCAGTCCTCCTGCAGCCCGCGCTTCCGCACCGCCGACCGCCTGCTGCGCTACGGCACCACCGGGGGAGGGGGAGGAGGAGGTGGCGGCGGCGGCGGCGGCGGTGGCGCGGTACCCGGGGGCTACAGCAGCTCCTCCTACGGGGGGTCCTACACGCTGCAGCACAGCCAGTCCCTCATCCGGGACCCGCGGCTGCTGCTGGACTACGGCGGCGAGGGGGACGGCGGCCGGCTGCTCTACGAGGACTCCATCTCCTGGTCGTCGTCGGCGCACAACCACTCCATGACCGCCTCCTCCTCCTCTTCCACGGGGGCCGGAGGAGGAGGAGGAGGAGGAGGCGGAGGCGGGCCCTTCTCGCCGGGCAGCAACCGCAAGCGCAAGAGCCGCAAGCCGTCGCTGCCCCAGGAGCTGGGGCGCTGCGGCGGGGAGGCGGAGCGCGGCACGGCGGGCACGCTCTCGGAGGCCATGCTGGCCCAGGCGCGGCTGGCCTGGGAGGCGCAGCAGGTGCTGAAGCAGCGCAGCAGCTGGGACTCGGGCCCCGGGGTGGGGGGCTCCGCCGCCATGGTGGCGCTGGGCGGCTGCAAGGGCGACGGCTACGAGAGCGACGGCGCGCTGCCGGGCCCGCTGCCCGGGCCGGTGGTGCGGGCGCTGAGCGAGGACGAGGCGCTGGCCCAGAGCGACGGCCACCTGCACCACCACCACCACCACTGGAAGCGCAGCACCTTCGACCGCCTCGGCTTCCCCCAGGCGCTGCTGGAGAAGAGCCTGTCGGTGCAGACCAGCCTGGCCTCCCCGGAGCCCTTCCTCCACCCCTCACAGGTAACGCCCTCCCTCCCAGCCTCCCTCCACCCTTCCTCCACCCCTCACAGGTAACGCCCTCCCTCCCAGCCTTCCTCCACCCTTCCTCCACCCCTCACAGGTAACGCCCTCCCTCCCAGCCTTCCTCCACCCTTCCTCCACCCCTGACAGGTAACGCCCTCCCTCCCAGCCTTCCTCCACCCTTCCTCCACCCCTCACAGGTAACGCCCTCCCTCCCAGCCTTCCTCCACCCTTCCTCCACCCCTGACAGGTAACACCCTCCCTCCAGCCTTCATCCATACTTCCTCCCCCCTTCCTCCACCCTTCCTGCACCCCTCACAGGTCACACCCTCTACAGGCTTGGGCCGGTGGTGATCTGTGTCCTGTCATGTGTGAATTCATGCCTTGTTCCTCCTCACACGGTGACAGGATCCATCACAAAGTGCGGGCTCTGCTCCTAAACAAGCCACAGCGACACCCCGTCGTTTGAGTGTTATCCATGTTTGTTGAACGCTGACTCACTTGGTCACACACACACACTCACTTATATAACGCTGAAAGCCGCTGTCAATCTGATAAGGGGCCTTCACACTGTAGTATCTCAGTTCATGGTCTTTTTTATTTTATTTTAAAAAAATAAACACAACAATGTGTTTTGAAAGTGACCCTTTGTGTATATTTCTAGCAAATGTTGACAATGCAGAAATGCATTGAAGCAGTTGTGTGTCATTACTTTTATGCCACTTTTTGAATTGACAAATGAATGATGGTTAATCAAACACACAAACACACACAAGCATACACGCACGCACACAAACACACACACACACGACCACCCACAGGCCTGCTGTGCTGGTGGTTTCTGGGTAATTGCCGTAGACTGCTCCACATAAATGCTGAAGTAGCAGGACATTGGCTGCGATAAGACTCCATTGATTTCAGGAAGCCAGCAGTTGATTAATTAGTACTTTAGCTCTAGTTCAGGAGTAACTTCTACAAATACTTTGGAAAACTTAAACAGACGTCCATCTGTACACCATTAAGCACTTTGTAAATGTTTGTTTTGATATGTAAATGTATATTTTTCTTGGTCTGCTTCTGCACACCAAGATTACATTTTTAAAAGCTGAACAACAATAGATCTGCAATAATTGGTTTTGTAATCTGTTTTCCCTCTCACCCAACTCTCTCTCTCCATTCCTGTCTCTCTCCCTCCCTGTCTCTCTCCCTCCCTGTCTCTCTCTCTCTCTCCCCCCAGTCTGAGGACCTGGGAGCGTGTGCCCAGTTTGAGGCCAGTAGAAACGCCCGCAACATGATGCCCAGCGCCAGCTGCGGAGTCTTCCCAGAGTTCACCCTGAGGAAGCCGTCCTCCGAGACGGACATCGAGAACTGGGCCTCTAAGCACTTTAACAAACACACACAGGTGCTCCAGAGAACACACACACACTCACTCACTCACTCACTTGCTCTCTTATGCACATGCCTGTGTATAGTGTGCATCCTCTTTATGTGTGGCAAACCCTCTCAACATGCTTGCATACATTGTTTTCATATGGGTTCTTGCATACACCATTGAACATTTTTCGTTGTTTCTAAAAAATATATATTGTAATTGTTACATAGTTAATAAAGATGAATGTCGTCACTTTTTCATGCATCATCGTTTATACCTGTCAGACACGATACTCTATGACCACGTCTTCCCCCTTTCCCTCCGCTGCCTACACATGCCTCCCCCTATAGGCCTCTTACCCATGCGGCCATCTTGGTTCTACATGCTAGCTTTTTTAACCAGGACGGCTGCTTGGTGAATAAGGCCAACTCATCGGGCTGTCTAACATCTGTTATGTCCCTCTCCGTCCCTCCCTCTCTGTCTCTCTCTCTTGGTCCCTCCCTCTTTGTCCCTCCCTCTCGGTCTCTCTCTCTTGGTCCCTCCCTCTCCGTCCCTCCCTCTCGGTCTCTCCCTCTTGGTCTCTCTCTCTTGGTCCCTCCCTCTTGGTCCCTCCCTCTCTGTCCCTCCCTCTCGGTCTTTCTCTCTTGGTCCCTCCCTCTTGGTCCCTCCCTCTCTGTCCCTCCCTCTCGGTCTCTCCCTCTCGGTCTCTCTCTCTTGGTCCCTCCCTCTCCGTCTCTCTCTCTTGGTCCCTCCCTCTCTGCCCCTCCCTCCCTCCCTCCCTCTCTCAGGGTCTGTTCCGGAGGAAGGTGTCCATCGCCAACATGCTGGCGTGGAGCAGCGAGCCCATCAAGAAGCCCATGATCGTCACGTCGGACCGCAACGTGAAGCGGGAGGCCGTGGACATCTTCAAGCTCATCCAGACCTTCATGGGGGACCGCCGCTCCAAGACCGAGCCCCTCGTCGTGGCCCTGGAGGTCAGTGGCTCCGCGTGGCGTTTTGGATGTGGGAGTGTGGTCTGAAGGCAGTATTGCCCACACCATGCATCAACCTGACAGGCCGGTCATCCTGCACTGTGTGCAGGACTCGGCGATGCCCAGAGAACAAAGTGCATATTTAAGCTTTCTTACCCCAAGAAAGGATTGGAATCCTGTTGTTTATAGCGGAGCACATGTTTTTGTTGTGGGAACATCATTTCCCAGGAAGGTTGAAATGTTTTAAGGCTAAAAAATCAAAAAAAAAATATAAAAAAATATTTGCAAAACCAAACAAGCATGCTATTGCGATTTCTTTTTCAAAGGTGACATATTATACCACCAGGTGTGAGTGGGATTAGCCGTTACAAGCCGTTTTGAAAATCTGCCTCTTCTGACATCACAAGTGGGCGTGTCCACCTGGATGTGTGACGGATAGAGGAGCAATGTTTGCTAGAGTCCACTGGGTAGGCTGGTGGACTGATCTATCCATCCACATCTAGGTGGACACGCCCACTTGTGATGTCAGAAGAGGCCGATTTTCAACCACTAACCACTAACCACACTCACACCTGGTATAACGTGGTATAACGTGTCACCTTTAACTATCGGTCTGAAACACCCTCCTAAAACGGCCTCACGCCGGGCGGCTGCAGCGACGGCCCGGCCACCACGTGTCATTACGCCTGTGCGTTGCGTAATGACACGTGGTGCATCGACGAGAGCCTCCCTGCATGAGTAACCCCTAACAGCGCGCTCTCTGGCCAGGTGGTGGTGCGCGGCTGGAGCAGCCAGGGCCTGCGCGACGAGCTCTACATCCAGCTGTGTCGCCAGACCACGGAGAACTTCCGCTACGACAGCCTGGAGCGGGGCTGGGAGCTCATGGCCATCTGCCTGGCCTTCTTCCCCCCCACGCCCCGCTTCCACGCCTACCTGGAGGGCTACATCTGCCGCCACACGGACCCCCTCAACGACACCAAGGGTGGGTGGGTGTGGTTGGATGGACGGACGGACGGACAGACACAGATTTTAGAACAAGTCTGAAGACTTCTATGTTTGCTTTAGGTTTCTGCTAAATCTTAAATACGTTGCATACTTCCTACAATGCATTTTTTTTACTTTGCCTTTGTTTTCTTACTTATCTATTTTATTTTATTATTTCCTTGTATGACGATGTTTCAATGTGAAGCACTTTGAGTCTGCCTCGTGTGTGAAAAGTGCTATATAAATAAAGTTGCCTTGACTAGATAGAGAGACAAGGCTTTGATCTAACCCTCCCTACTGTGGAGAACGGTGAGTAAGAAGCCTTTGACCACACGCACACACAGGCAGCTGTGAAGTTAATATGTAATGCATATAATGAGTATGAGAGCAGTGAAAAAAAATGCTGTGTATTGGACTAGTATCATTGTCATGCCCACGCTCCACAAACTACACTGACAGAGTACTGGTGTTTGTGAGGGTTACAAACAAAAGGACACGCACTCAAAGGAAAGCAACAGGTAGCTCTCTGCCAATAGGCTTTGAGTCTCTGCCTCCCTCCTCCTCCCCCGTTTCTCTCATCATAGTCCTCATGGGTCACTGCAGCCACATCGGGAAAGAAACAAAAATAAAGAAGGGTCACCTCCTTTTCACAGCCCAATTTCAGAAAGTGTGGGTCACACAGCTTGCAGAATAGGTGTATTTTCCAGCACATGGAAAACACAGGCAGCAATAAAGACAAATACTATGTACTACTATGTATTTAATCAACCAAATCAATGATGATAATGGTGTGGATTTATGAAGAAAAACACAAATATTTGAACTACAGACTCCAGCACAGACTTCACTGGAGGGTTTTACTGTACAACCTCCCTCTCTAATCATCCTGGCTTTTTTCATCAATAAAGAAGCAAGGAGTTGGCTTATAATAAATAATGGGTTTTTTCCTTTTTTGATGCAGGAGTGGCCATCAGCAGTTACGCCAAATACTGCTACCGTAAACTCACCAAGGCTGCACTAACCGGGGCCAAGAAGGTATGTACGATCTATGACGCTGTTTCCAACCAGATTACCAGCATCCTCTACTGCCTGAGAATGGTGGGTTGCTATGCCTACCTTCCAGTTCTCTCCAAAAGGGCTTCATATGGGCTCTTTATTGAGCGGCCATATTGTTTAGTCAGGAGGGGAAGCATTAAGTCTTTTGAAACCATGACAACTCAATGCAATATTTTGAATTCCACTTTCCATTCCCCATCCAGGTAGAATTTAGAATGCATTCCATTGGCTTGTCATGGTTCCCCCAAAGATTCTAGAAGCTTTCCCCACCCAACTCACTTATATGGCCAATAGGTGAATAAAGTCTATTGTTATTGTTATCATACGCTGTTGTCTGTAATACCCATGTCTGGCAGACATTGGTCTATGTAACATGGCCAAGATTGTCAGTTAAACTGTCATCTTGGCTTCAGCAGTCCAATTATGTTAGCATAACTTCTGGGGGGAGAAGGCACAGAGTCTGGGCCGGAAACCAAGAACTGAGAGGGGCCAAGTCACACCTTGTTTCCTGTTTCGTTACTCAGATAGTATTTTGAGGAGATACTCTTTGAAGCAAGTGGGTGAAGCATTCAGAAGGAGATTCCTTTTACCGACACATTGTCTAAGAACGGTGAAGTCAGGACAGGATGTTTTAGCTTGTCTTCCCACCGGGAAGAGTTTACTAGTGCTGGTTGGTGTTATCTGTTAGCCAATCATGCACTCACAGAGACCTGCCTCCATTGACATCATTGCAGTGGTGATTTCTCGCCACTGCAAGGGAAGCTCAGCTTCCCCTAAAATTTCAAAAATTAAATGGTCAAATATATACTGTTGTGTTAACATTTCATTGACTAAAAATGCGTTAGAACACGTCTCGAAGACGAGTTAGTTCGGAATCAGCTGCTTATCGCAGGTCGACTGACTCGATTTCCTTCTCATACATTCCCGTAGCGTCACAGTGCATTTGCTTGTTGAAGCTCAGCGTCCATCCACTTCAATGGGGCGGCATAGAACAGCTTTTTTTAGTGCGTCGACAGTCATTGGATAATGCTGTGATTATGTCCCTCCCACGGACGCTCAGCGTCACTGGGGGTGAATGGAGGAGTGGGCTGGCCTGGACGCTGGACTTCTGCGTGATGATCGGAGGGTTTGCGAAAGACTGAGTTGCCGTTTGATTTACAACGATTTTGAACTATAAAAAGTCGCCGGAGCTGTATTCATTCCTCAGTCCCATTGCGGATTTTGCAAGCGAGCCGAAAAACGAACTGCAACCTATTTCTTGATATTTGCTTGGTGAAATTGCTAGACAATTTTCATCATACATTTCATACACTTATTCACACAATTCCTTGCTTCAGTTTAACATAATTCCCACATTTCCTTGTTCAAGTCTAGTATAATTTTGGTAGTTGGCCATCACTTTGATTCAGGGAGCCTGAGGTCTGAACTTCAAGTCCTGTATTCAGATCAGGACTTGCAGGGTGACAGAGGAAAGCTGTGTGATTTCTTGGTGTTCCTTAAAGATATGGAGTTGGACAGTGCAATGCCTCTAGAGCTACATGTGCAGGTGTAGAAAGGAGCTCCTGTGTAAAGCGGCTCAAGTCCTACACCCGTAACACAATGGACCAAGGCCGTTTAAGCAGCCTAGCTCTGCTGGCCATTGAGAGGACACTGGTCAAGTCAGTGGAAAAGAAAGCTAGTTGGTATGATATAGCATTTTCTTGAAAAGGAACAGAGAGCATAATTTACATATATATACATAAATTGCCAATTTATATGATGAGCTTCCCCTCTTTGAAAGACCAGCAGCTGCCACTGCATCATTGGTTGAGAAAAAATATGAAGCAAAACAAAGTGAAACACCCCCTTTGCATAGAATTGAGCTTCTCTGTCTACAGAATTTAGGGTATTCATATAAAGTCTGATGAGTGATCTGAGACCAGCGACGAAACCTGTTGAACAGAGGACCACGAGAACAGGGCCAATTCCAGTCATGGGTGGTTGATGAAGTGCGGAGGGAAGCCAAATCAAGTTGTCTTTGTCCCGCTGTGATGTGTTGTGACAGGGCTTGTTAGTGGATACATGCCCTCTAACATGGGGCATCCGTCTCGCATGGTAATGAGTCGATTCATCCGACTCCGAGGTCGAAAGGGTCGTTCTATCCACCGCGGCTTAGAGGCGATCGGCACATCTGGGACGCGGTGTTGGGGAAAAACGCCAACGCAAACCCTCCAGTCGAATCCCGTTGGCAAACGTTGTCGAGAGAGAGGCTTAAAGATTGTGGCGCTGGCTTCAACGTTTTTGATTAAATGCGCAATCCAAGTGTTATCATTTGTAGATTAAAGACCCAGCTCATGTTAGGGCAGCTGACCCCGAACCAGACACCCCTCTCTCTGGTGCTCTCTTACTATTCCACGTGATTTGATGGGGAGACTTGGCTGCAGCACTGCACTGCAAGCACTGCACTTCAGTACAATCAAGCACATTTCTGTCATGTCTCATTTATTAGTTGTATTACACAATGTGTGATGCACAACGGACATGTGCAACAATCGATATCAAGGTTGTATGTGTAGTATACAAACGCTCCACCAGGGGGAATAGAGCGCTTGTCAAACATGGCAACATCATACAAGGGGAATGCAATCCAAAAATAAGCGTGTGTGTGTACTTGTGTGCGTGTGTGCATGAGCGCGGCATGGCTAATGGATGCATCATGGATGTAGCTGCAGTGATAACAGCGCTGGGGTGCTTTGGCACAGTGTCTGCCCTGCCTGTGCCAGCAGTCCCCACAGGGTATTAATAGAGGCAGGTTGTCACACAGCGGTTTTACATACACCCACACACCGTAACACACTAACACCAACCCGGTCCCTGAAGGGCTCTGGGTGTGTGACGGCTATTAACCTGCTAACCTTTCACAGCAGATGAACGCGCTGTCGGTGGGGTCTCTCCACGACAGACTTGGAGGGAGGAGGCGGGCGCATGGCTCCTCTTATCTCATCGACCTCCTTCTCTAAATATAGCTCCCCTTCTGGCCATGGGGGGGAAAGGAGCAGTGGGCTCTTTTCTTCCCCCCTCGTTCCCGACTTGATTGTGCCGTAGTACCTCGTGGGTTTGACCTGCCAATCCCCTGCACTACTTAGTGACTGCGTTTACACGCTGGAGCATAATCGTGTAATGAACGTATTGAATAAAGATTGGATTCATGTAAACAGGTTTATTCTATCTGCTTCGCCAAAAGGATCGTCTCAGGACCGGATTTGCGAAGTCGATGGGATAGCTGGGCTTGAGCCGGTCATAGGCGGCTATCTACCTGCATGTATACTCGACCGTATCGTATTGCCGGGAGTTTGCGTCCTGCGCATGCCCGAGAATTTCGGCCGGGGATTTCACCCGGAAGTGGAAGGAGACAACCTAATAAATAGTAGTGTTGTTGCCGGAAAGGTCAAACCATACCATGGCTTAGACGAAATCAGCAACACACTTCTGGACGGACGAGGGGACCCAGTTCATTCTGCACCAAGTGCAAGAATTATACAGTGAAAAATGCACAAAATGTACGCTACTGTTGCCTCGTCAAACTCCTCGTACGCCGTCTTTGTTTGTATGCCGCCAGATAGTTTGTTGTTGCTTTTACGTAGCTGTGAACCGGAAGTGGCTCTAGTACCACTTGTTGAAAGGGCTACAGCGCCACCTAGCGTAGCGGAGTCAGCCAGGTCTCCGACCATTATTCCAATCTCATCCGATGTGTGTACACTCAGACAAGTGACAGCCCCCCCGTCGAGTGGCAACATCGTTATATGGCTTAAGCCATGATAAGTCGATCTGGTCCGACCATGTAACCGCGGCCATTGAGGGGATTACACGCCTCCGCTCACCGAGGGCGTCGATAGTCAATGTGTGGTTGTCATGTGACCGGGGAAACTGTGGCTTTGCACATTGAGTTCTTGTCAGGGGAGGAAGCACACTGTTGCATTTTGGGCCAAGGGGCCCCACTTTTCAGGTGAAGAAATGATTACTATTATTCCTATTATAATTACTATTGTGGAAAATAATGTGAGGGTTTTAGAGAGTGCACAATGTAAAAAATAACAAACAACCAAACAAATGTCTCCTCCCTCCCTTACGTTTCTGCGCCATCGAGAAGAGCATTGCACCTCTGATTGACGGGTCAGATGAAATCCCCGGACCAATCACGGAAAAGATGCCCTGATTGGTCAGAATTGAGTGAGGGGGGCGGGGGGGCGCTCTGAAACGGCTCCTCCCTCGCAGCCGAGCAGCTGCTTACAGCACACCTTGTTTTCCACACGGACGGCAGGGCGTGCAGAAGCCGTGCCTGGAGGAGATCAAGCACGCGCAGAACGCCATCTTCAGCCCCTCCATGTTCGGCTCGTCGCTGGAGGAGGTGATGGTGCTGCAGACGGAGCGCTACCCCGAGCGCCAGCTGCCCTGGGTCCAGACGCGGCTCTCTGAGGAGGTGCTGGGGCTCAACGGGGACCAGACGGAGGGCATCTTCAGGTACGCAGCTCACTGGGGGACTCGGGGCTACCTGGGGGGGACGTTTTAGGTGTGGGAGCCCCAAACCGGACAGAATCCTCCACTAATGTATGAATTGGTTCCAAATAGTCAAGGCATAAATGTGTCCAATTTATTGATTTCTATTTTTATTCCTTAATAATTGGACGATTATTTATTAAATTATTTGTTTTTGAAAATGTGTATCGTATATCTTTTTTCCCTATAGTTCTATCATACATCTGCCTAACAATTTGTTCACATTTTTGTATTTGTGATTATTAGAATAGTAGTTATGCTTACTTACTTGCATGCTTATTTTACGGCATTTCAATGCCGTGTCCATTTGCAGAAGAAGAACGCAATGAGTTCCATCCCAGGGTCTCTTGAGGGCACATTTCTATCGGTGTATCCGTGTCCTCCTCCATCAGATCGTGTGCACTTCCACGGCTGTGGGGCACACGGGTCTGCAGCAGTGACGGACTGGGCATTTGGGCAGATGCCAGAAGGGCCGCGGCTTCTCGTGGGCCGTTTGGCATCTCGTGGGCCGTTTGGGCCGGCCAATCACGGACACAACGGTCAACGTCAACCATTGTGTCCGTGCGCAAATGCCCGGGCCGTTTTTTGCTCCCAGTCCATCACTGGTCTGCAGTCAGGCTCCTCTGTGACAGGCCTGTTGTAGGAGGCCCCCCCCCCCTCAGCCCTCACCCGTCCTCTGTGTCAGGCCTGTTGTTGTAGGAGGCCCCCCCCCCCTCAGCCCTCACCCGTCCTCTGTGTCCCCATCCCAGGGTTCCCGGGGACATCGACGAGGTGAACGCCCTGAAGCTGCAGGTGGACCAGTGGAAGATCCCCACCGGCCTGGAGGACCCCCACATCCCCGGTACGTCTCTCTCTGGAGAGCAGAGGCGCACCCGGAGCACATGTTGTTTGAGTTACTGGAGCCACTTACTTACAGTTACTTAGCGTTACTTGGTTCATCGTTGTTGTTGTTGTGTTCTTCCCTTATTGAGCACCCCCATGATTCACAGCTATGTTGAGTGTCTGCACTCAGCGTTCGCCGTCTCCATCTCGCTCAAAAGTGAATTTCAAATAAAAATGCTTTATTGGCATTTTAGTTATTGCCAAAGCAATAGCGAGAAATAACTAAGAAATGATTTTAATATGACCGGGTAATAAAGAAAACATTGGTGTGGAAGAAAAGAGATTATCAATCAGATTAAACAGAAGATCTGTTAAATCTCTCTCCCTCTGTGTCTCTCTGTGTCTCTCTGTCTCTGTCTCCATGCCTCTCTCCCTCTCTCCATGTCTCTCTCCCTCTCTCTCTCCATGTCTCTCTCTCTCTCCATGTCTCTCCCTCTCTCCATGTCTCTCTCTCTCTCTCCATGTCTCTCTCTCTCCCTCTCTCTATGTCTCTCTCTCTCTCTCCATGTCTCTCTCTCCCTCTCTCCATGTCTCTCTCTCTCTCTCCATGTCTCTCTCTCCCTCTCTCCATGTCTCTCTCTCTCCCTCTCTCCATGTCTCTCTCTCTCTCTCCATGTCTCTCTCTCCCTCTCTCCATGTCTCTCTCTCTCTCTCCATGTCTCTCTCTCTCTCTCCATGTCTCTCTCTCTCTCTCCATGTCTCTCTCTCCCTCTCTCCATGTGTCTCTCCATGTCTCTCTCCCTCTCTCTCTCTCTCTCTCTCTCTCTCTCTCTCTCTCTCTCTCTCTCTCTCTCTCTCTCTCTCTCTCTCTCTCTCTCTCTCTCTCTCTCTCTCTCTCTCTCTCTCTCTCTCTCTCTCTAGCGTCTCTGTTGAAGCTGTGGTACCGGGAGCTGGAGGAGCCGCTGATCCCCCACGAGTTCTACGAGGACTGCATCACGCACTACGACAACCCCGAGGCGGCGGTCAACGTGGTGCTGGGCCTGCCGCACATCAACAAGCTGGTGCTGTGCTACCTCATCCGCTTCCTCCAGGTAACGCCCGCGCACGCACGCACGCACGCGCACGGCTGGTGCTCTGCCACCTCGTCCGCTGCCAACAGGTAACGCACATGGCTGTACGCTTGTCAGAGAGGCTCTGCCCTCTGGATCATAAGGAGGACGTTTACGCATGCATGAATGTACATGCGTAAGATATAATGTGAGAATATCAAACCCCAACTGTACAAAACCCAACTGTAAATAGAAAATAACAAAATAACAATAAAATGAATACTGGAGTGAACATTCGACATAAAGCAGTAACCAAACACTTTAAATCCAGGGGGAATAGGAACCATTTTGCATTAGAAGGCTTAGTGCCATTTCTTTCTTTCTTGAACAAAATGATCGAAACAAGAAAGGGCATGTTTGGCAAGAGTCCTGTTTTGGGTTCTGGCCCCATGGTTTTATTTTGAGTGCGGCAGGGTTACTATAAATAAACTGTACTTTCTGCACCATGAAAACAACAGATTCAAACTGGAACCAAAGTTAATGTCCATGGATTCCTTAAAGTGCCCTCTAATAGTGGCCAATTACACCTCAGCTTTGAAGAACTAACAAATGGCCATGAAAAGGAAATTAGACTGAAAATATATATATATTTTATATTCTTATAGTTAAGCTGTTAACAAAGACGGCTAAACTAAAGACGCACAAATGAAATGGAGGTGTGTGTGTGTGTGTGTGTGTGTGTGTGTGTGTGTGTGTGTGTGTGTGTGTGTGTGTGTGTGTGTGTGTGTGTGTGTGTGTGTGTGTGTGTGTGTGTGTGTGTGTGTGTGTGCGCTGCTGATCTATAAACCCTAACCCTGCTGGCCCCACCAATCAGCAGGGACCACACTCACACGTTTCGGCTCTCGACCAATCACCAAATCAATTCGACACACGAAAGAAACGCAAAATAAAACATCGGGAGGACGGCAACACAAATAAAGAAGGCTGTCATAACGCATCATAACGTGTGTGTGTGTGTGTGTGTGGCCCCACCAGGTGTTCGCCCAGGCGGCCAACGTGTCCTACACCAAGATGGACGTCAACAACCTGGCCATGGTGATGGCGCCCAACTGCCTGCGCTGCCAGTCGGACGACCCGCGCATCATCTTCGAGAACACGCGCAAGGAGATGTCCTTCCTGCGCGTGCTCATCCAGCGGCTGGACACCAGCTTCATGGACGGGATCCTATAGCCCCGCCCACCCCACCGCACCAGCCCCCCCCCCCACCCCACCCCACCCCACCCCACCGACCCCTCACACACCAACCAGCGGCTGGACACCAGCTTCATGGATGGGATCCTATAGCCCCCCCCCACCCCACCACCCACCCCTCTCTGTGACCGACAGTGTACACGACAAACACTCAACCTGTGCTAACTGATGACGGCCCTGAGTTAACGCTAACAACCCCCCACCACCACCACCACCACCACCACCTACCCCCCTAGTACAGGGACGTTGTGGTGCACCATGCGTTGTGCGTGCACCAATAAGTCATAGGACACACACACACACACACACACACACACACACACACATACATATATATATATATATATATATATATATATATATATATATATATATATATATATATATATATATATATATATATATATATATATATATATATATATACACACACACATATATTATTGGCAGGGATGTCACGATTAAAAAAATAAAAAATTAAAAAACATAAGCAACGCGCTCACAACATGACGTGTTATGACCTGGGGGTAAAAAGAAACATTAGCCTTTTACCAATTTGTTTCTAGTTGTTGAAAGCTCAATAACCTCCACTAACCACCTTTTGATTGCACACGGTGTGCAACACACACACACACACATCCGCGCACATGCATGCCCCCTGGTCTCATTCACACACACACACACACACACACACACACACACACACACACACACACACACACACACACACACAGCCGTCTGGACCACCAAACACACTGCCTTCTTCAACAAAACACCGGTGTGCTTTTGACCACATTTTTTAACCCACCCAGGAAGAACAATAAAAAAAAGAACTGCAAACCAGTGTGAACTGAACTGGGACCAGAGCCAGGAGGAGAAGGGTGGCTGGTGTACGGCTCAGGGGAGGGGCCCCTCTCGGCTCTGTGTCCCGAGGGCACCCAAGTATGAAGGTGCCGAGGCAATGTCCTGGCCGACAGACATGCGTGCACACACACACACACACACACACACACACACACACACAATCTATTTGCGGCTGCCAACAAATAAAACACACACACACACACACACACACACACACACACACACACACACACACACACACACACACACACACACACACAGAGAGCTGTTTCTTGCTGAAGTTCATGGTGGTCACGATCTGTTCTGCTGCAGTGACACTTCATCTGGAATGTTTTCTGATTGCCTCTCACTGGCAGACACACACACACACAGACACACACACTCAATACAACGATTGAAGAGCATAGGAGTACTGCAGAACAGCGAATAAGAAGCGAAGGAGGAGTAAACGATGTCCACACACACAATGGTATTAACATGGATGAAGGAATGGCTATTATAAGTATTGAGGGATTGACATTGACCTCCCCCCCAGCCATCATTATACCTGACCATTGATGCCCCCCAAACAACCTCTACCCCCCCCCCCCCAGTCCTCTCAAAGACTGATTTACGAATGTGTCCGTCCTGTGGGTCTGTCCGTCCAGCTGTTTTGAAGAAGCCGTGTGTCCATCCTATTGTTTACAGACACACCTGCCTCACAGCAGCCCGTCCGCGGTGGTCTAGAGTCAAAGGGGTTTTTCGGGGGTGTGTTCCCTTTGGTTTTTAACCCAAGCTCCACAAAAGTAATTTATTTGTATTTATTTGATTTGTCTTTTTAATGCATTTTTGAAAGATGTATAATTGCTCCTCTCCATTTGTCACTTTCTAGTAAAAAGGTGTTTGTGTGGATATACTTCTTTTTTTTTTTTTTCAAAATGACATGTTTATACACGTGTCCGTGTTGAGACGCGGCCCTTTTAATGTACACGTGGGTTTGTGTGAATGTTTCGGCCTGTACAGATGCACTGTTGTCAATCTACTTAACGCAAAAGGGATGAACTTGGTCATTTGTTTTGATTACGTTTCTGTGTACACACACACACACACACACACACACACACACACACACACACACACACACACACACACACACACACACACACACACACACACACACACACACACACACACACACACACACACACACACCTCTTGCAGAAGACGGAAGTTCAACTGAAAAAGAAAAACAAGTTTTTGACCATAGTTGTTCTTTCATCTTGTCCTCACACACAGAATTCCCACCCCCCCCCCCCCCCTCCACCACCACACAAATATACATATATAAATATATATATATCATGTACATTAAACCGATGTACAGACTGTGTAAAAAAGTAACTAGTAAATAGGCCTACAAACTATTGTGAAGCGTGAAACGCGCCGGTGGGAACACAGCTGCGGAACCACTGAATTTCCTACGTCTGAAGGTGAGTTTGCCGCCATTTCTACCTTCATTCCGCCTTTTCAAAGTAAGAGCGTGAAGACCATGCAGGGCTCCTGCCAACCAGCTGCAAAGCTACCAGATGGTGTTTCTTTCTGTTTTGTCTCGTTTAACCCGTACCTCTAAACCCCAGCCCCTCGGCTGTAGTTTAAACCGTAACAGGTCTGTTGGAAGGGCAGGAAAGTTTGAAGCTCTGCGCTGACACTTTTGTAACTAAACTTAAATGTGACGTTTATCACTTTACCCCTCCCCCCCCTCTCTAACCACCACTTTAGCGTTCACAACTACAGTAGGCTCCGCCCCCTGTGTATGAGGGTCTTTCTTTTGACATAGCTATGGTATACTGCCAGTGGAAGGGGGGAGGGACATAATGACTTGACGAGGGATGAACTGTTTATTTGTGCCCCTGTGACCACTCACTTCTTAAGGAAGTGAGGATCTGTAAAACAAGACGTGTTGTGAAACATACATCATGATTGGAGTGTGACTAAAGTTGTGGGTTGGAGATGTGTGTGCGTATGTGCATATGTGAGTGAATGTGTCCATGCAAGAGAAGGTTTTAGATAGAATAGAACGTGTAGCAATGTTGTGTATTGAGCCGATCCAGCAATTGAACCAGTCAGCATGCAGAAAAAAAGTTCTGTTTCTTCACGCATAAAAGGCATACCATTTTTTACACTCAAAATAGATTTAAAAAGACAGTATTGCTACATTAAGCTTTAAAGTAAAATCACTACTTTTTTTTTGTTTGTTGGATGTCATTGGTTCCAAGTCGGTTGTGACTTAAGAGGATTCATGTTCTGAAGACGATGTTGATGGGGAATGGAAGCTACCATGTTGCTCACTGCTGCTCTGCTTCGCTCCCATCTGCTCGCTCGCCTTTGTCAAAATGTTGGGTTTCTAATGTCCACCTTCTTCATCCACATTCTTTTCAAGAGACGACTCTGGAAGTAAAAATGGATGTTTTAAATAAATGATTCAAATGTTCTTAACAAAATAAGTTTTGCCTCTTAATCTTTGTTGGGAATACTGCAGTTTGAGATAAATTCCCCCCCCCCCACACATCCCACCATACTGACATGAGTCACAACCTAACGAAAGGCACACTGCTCAGCTCCTACAAAGAGCTCATCTCCTGACTCATGAGTAGACTGCACTTCCTGGTTGTGCTTCCGAGTGGTCATTTAACCAATAGTGTAATGAACTGCAGCACTTATGTACTAGGCAGTGAAGACTATGGACCGTGAAATGGCATGTTTATAATGCCTGCAACGCACACACACCAAGCAATCATGATTGTGAAGCCACAATTTAAACGCTTTATTGAATGTATAAGTGCTTCTCATTGGATATAGTACATTTAGATTGATCAGATTTATCAACAGCCCCATCCTTTTGTAGGGGATTTCACCTCAGGCCAATAGGGGCAGTGCTAAGCCCTGATCTTGTGGGTGGGGGGAGAGGGCAGGGTGTAGCCTGAAAGGACAGGATTTATGTGGGGATGCGACTGCGGAGATACTCCATCACGGCATCCGTTCCCTTGGCAACGATGGCTGCCCTTGGTGTCCTGAAGGGGTTTCCGTCCAAACTCAGACACCTAGAGAGAGAAAACCATGAGTGATCTACGTTTACAAGTGATTTAAAATACAGTAGAATGCAAATGAGGACAAAAGTTAAAACGGGTTCAGGAGTTGCATTTTTTGCCTTGTTCCGACATGGATTCTCCTGAACTGAACTAGCAAATTGTTTGGAACATGCTTGAACCGTGAAGGATGTGCGTGTGTGTCTAGAAATCCTGTTTTTAAAAAGGTGACATTATCGCACTAGGTGTGAGTGTGATCAGCCGTTACAAGCCGTTTTGAAAATCGGCCTCTTCTGACATCACAAGTGGGCGTGTCCACCTAGATTTGTGCTGGATAGATCAGTCTACCAGCCTACCCAGTGGACTGTAGCAAACGTTGCTCATCTATCCGTCATACATCTAGGTGGACACGCCCACTTGTGACATCAGAAGCGGCACATTTTCCAAAGGGCTTGTAACAGCTAATCACACACCTGGTGCTATAACGTGTCCCCTTCAATACAGCCTCGTGACTCTTCCAGGTGTGTGTGCGTGCGCCAGGGCCCACCTGAGCGACGTGCAGAGCCCCAGCTCGGGAGCTACGCTGAGCAAGTCGTTGTTGGACAGGTCCAAAGTAGACAGCGCCGCCAGCGCCTTGAGACGCGCCGCGTCCAGCCCGCCCACTTGGTTGTTGCCTAGCAACACAGTCTCCAAGGAAACAATCTCGTACAGGACGTCAGGAAAGCACTTGAACCTTTTACCGGAAAAAGGAAGGGGCGGCGGGAGAGAACGCATTTGTAACTCTCCGGGTGTCACGTGACCCGCTGACCCCACAGACGGCTGATGTGTGCGCTAGCCATCGACCCAAGACACTCGCTGTGTGTCCGGTACGCTCCGTCTGTCAAGACTTGTTTGAGGTTGCAATCAAACTGCACAATAAATGATTTAGGTGAATATTCGTTGTAGTAATTAAAAAAGGTCATATCTTGTAACTGCATTGTATAAACACCAAGTTTTATAAACACTTGTACAACTGAATTCTGTATAACTATATTATAATATATAATTGACTCTTTCCAGACTAGCTCCTCACCTTTCCCCTCAGGCAATACGATTATGCCAGCTTAAGGGCCTGTGTGTGTTGGACTAGACGCCATAAAATGACATGGCAGGTCTGGAACCGCAGCGCCGCCCTTTACCTCAGTAGCATTGGCTTTGCAGGGTGATTGCGTATGCCACTCACTTGTTATAATTCAGAATCACCGAGCGCAGCTTCTTCAAGGTCCCAAGGTCAGAGGGCAGGTCACTCAGCTGGTTGTTCCTGGCAAAATACAAATCAAACAGATGGTGTCTAAACCGCGGTAAGACCGGACCCATTGGGGATGAGTCTGATGCCACCTGCAGACTTATTTTGGAGTTTCAATATGGCAAAGAAGTGAAAAGTTACCATTATCAAACAGAAATCGTGTGTATTTAAAGCAAGCATAGATGCAAATGCATTAGAACCATGAGACTCAATCAAAACACAATTTCCCCAAGACAGATTGGGGTGAGCCAAACTTGCGGATAGCAGCTTTAACTTTCAATCCTCAGCTCAAGTGAAATGAAATGCAAGATATCAACAACCATGAACCATCAACGTAATTGTACCATAACATTACCGCAGACAAAACGTGTGTGACCCCACCACTAAAACGTCCTCCTAAGGAAATTGGTGAATGATATTTCCCTGAACAACTGCGGTAGTAACTTGCCCCATGCAGTCACAACTACAAGTCCTGTACCATACGTGATGTTGACAGGTCAACAAACGACTAAAGCCGCAAGCACTTTGTAGCAAGACGATCATGTAACGAAAGACGACCTGACCACCTACACGTCTGCTGCACTCAAGCTTGCGTGCAAGGGCGCCCTCCTTAAATAGGAGGGGAACGAAACCGGCACCTCAACTTTACAATCGGACAGTAAAAGTCCCATGATGCATCATCTCTACCTGAGGTCCAAGTGTGTGAGCTGCACCAGGATGGAGACAGCAGGGGGGAGGCAGGACAGTTTGTTGAAGCCCAGGTTGAGCTCCGACACGGACCCCTGGAACTCTGCTAGCCTTGGGGATGAGGGCGATAGGAGAGGAATTATCATGAGCACCGTGTCAGGACCTTTCCAGCCAGGGGGATGGTCATTGTTTTATGCATGCATGCAGTGCACTGTGTGTGTGTGTGTGTGTGTGTGTGTGTGTGTGTGTGTGTGTGTGTGTGTGTGTGTGTGTGTGTGTGTGTGTGTGTGTGTGTGTGTGTGTGTGTGTGTGTGTGTGTGTGTGTGTGTGTGTGTGTGTGTGTGTGTGTGTGTGTGTGTGTGTGTGTGTGTGTGTGTGTACCTAGGGGGCAGTGTGGTCAGCCGGTTCTTGCTGAAGTTCATGGTGGTCACGATCTGTCCTGCCGCAGCGTCAAACACCTCATCTGGAATGTTTTCTGACTGCTTCTCACTGGCACACACACACACAGACAGACAGACAGACAGACAGACAGACAGACTCAACCTTAGGTTCCTGTTTTACTGAAATGATCATTACATTTCTCACCAAGAACGCAGCTCTCAAATTCACCGTACATACACAAATGAGACACAAATGTGAATATACGGACACCGCCAATACACACACACAACAATGTCCGGTGGGTCTGTTCTCAGAGAGGGGGGGGAGTCTGTGGCTCTTTGTACCTGTAGTCCAGGATCTTGAGTGTCTGGAGGTTGTGGATGTTGACCCTGGCCTGGCTGGGTAGAGTCATGGCAGTGGGAGTCTCGTCGGCTTTACCTGGCTCCTCTAAAAACGACAACAACCACAATACTCTTCAAACACACATACACAGAGTACGATAGTCGAGTGTTGCCTGGGGGGCTATTAAGGGTGATTCATTAGTACAGTACTTGGCTAGCTAGACATTGACTAGCTTGTTGCTAGCATTAAACGATAATTAGAAGCGCAAGCAACAAGTAAGGTCCACTCATTCTTTCTTTTAAAAAAAATATTTGCAATTAAATTGCCAAGTCTCCCCTATAAATCTGAATGTGCACCGTCCAAAAGCAGTCCCATAAACCACTGGTGTACTTCCAAAATGTGTTCGGATCCCTAATGAAGCTGCTAAAATACATTTGCAGTATGCAGTGTTATACTAAGTCAGCGGCAGAAAATCAAGTGGGCTGAATAGACAGTAGAAGTAGAAAATAAAAATGATTCAGTCGCACCACATTATATCACCTTTAATTCTCCCCCGTAAATATTTCAGCAGCTCAGTGGTTCCTTTCTGGTAGAAGGAAGCAGAATAAACATCATAAACATAAACAACATTACAGCATTTTGACTGATGGCTAATTCAGACCTGTATTAATGATAATAAGTGTAGCAGCGTATTTAACCACCACTTAACTCTTTCGCAATGACATGGGATTTAAAAAAATGTTCTTTTGGGATTGGAGACAACTACACTGAGACAGTTAGTTAGTTAACTAGCAGTCGCTACAAATGCCCTGAGACACAACGGAGGGATCTGTTATGAAGATGATCAAAGTGTGCTTGATCATGGGGGACTTTCTGTATGCAAGAGAGGTTTGATGTGTGTGTGTGTGTGTGTGTGTGTGTGTGTGTGTGTGTGTGTGTGTGTGTGTGTGTGTGTGTGTGTGTGTGTGTGTGTGTGTGTGTGTGTGTGTGTCCTACAGATAGCAGGTCTCTTCGGATTCCTCTCAGCGGGTTTCCTTCCAACATTAAGACTTTCAGATTAGGGAGCAGGCTGAGAGAGGCTGGAAGACTAATGGACACACACACACACACACACACACACACACACACACACACACAATTATATTACATTATACCTGGCATACTAGCCAAACACATGTGAAGATATCCCACACACATCTCTAGTTGCACTCACAGAGTTGGCGTGACCTTAGACAACGGGCCAAATAGATTATGAAACTGAGCACCACACGTCATGGCCACAGGCCGATGACAACCAAGTGTTGCCCCCGAATCTCCCTGTGCACATACTTAGACCTACTGGAGCCGCTTGCCAGACTGTTCTTCCTATCTTACTGGAATAAACGGTAAACTCAACTGAAGCCTTGAACCGAACACGGCGCACAACAAGAGTCCTTGTTTGTCATCCGGTCCGCCCACTAGGTGGCTCTAGAGCTGGCTGTCAGGAATGCTGTGCAGAATCAGCCTCAGACAGTCACCCCCTATAAAGTGCCACAGCCTTCTCTGTGGTTCATCGCACTACTTCCACACGCCAGGCGTCCTGCCGGGCGTGAGGCCGGCCAGGGACCTACGTGGCGACGTCGTTGTTGGTGAGGTCGAGGCGCGTGAGCGTGCCCAGCAGGGTGACCTCCTCCGGGAGGCTCTGGATCTTGTTGTCCCGGAGCTCCAGGAGGGAGATGGCTGCCAGGCCCGCCAGCTGCTCCGCCTCCAGCCGCTCGATCTGGTTGTTGCCCAGGTACAGCTCCTACACACACACACAAATAGTAAAAATTAAATAATTGCATTGAACGTTATACAGCCTAAGTTCATATGTTGCCAGCATAATGATATCGATCAGGAGAAAATGAAATAAACTATGTGCAAGCCCATGCACAAAGTATCCACAAGAAAACTAAAATAAATGTAAAAGATGGCCCACTATTATACCCAATATAAATAACAATAACATGAATGGACCAGTCAATCCAAGCCTTGGGATGTCTGAAGGCAAAAAAGGGAAAGAATTCAAAGAAGGCCAACGTCTACTGAGTCCACGACTAGATGTTATAACCACGGTTACCTTCAGGTTGGTGGCAGGGAGTTGCGGCAGGAGGCGGAGCTTGTTGTGTCTGAGGTAAAGCTGCTCCAGATTGGTCATTTCCGATAGGCTAGCAGGAACACTGGTCAACTGGTTATTGCTGCAGTCAAGCAGCTTCAGACCTGTAAACGCACAACGGTGTCACAGTGACACTCACGTTCACTCTAGAGAGAGCATCTCACGTGAGGTCAGACACACAAAAGGGTTCTTCTCACCTGCTAGTTTGGCCAGACCGTCAGGCAAGGAGGTGAGCAAGTTGTGGGACAAGTCTAGTTTCTGGAGACCGGCTAGACGCCCCAGACCGGAGGGGAGGGATTTTAAGTGGTTGCTGGAAAGGACCTAGAAACAAGTGAAAGCAACACGGCATCACCCAGGTACAGAATAGGCTGAGAAAGGCGTTTTGATGTAGTCTACTGGAGTAGCAGTGTTTTCAACCAGTGATGTGGGTACTGCAGGTGGTACGGGGATAATTCAAAAAATAAATATGATATTAATATAGTTCAGAAAATATAGTATTATGGCTTGTTATTATTTAAAGAATAGCTTTCTTTACATTCCATTTCAATGTTTTCCATTGTAATGTTATCCATTGATGTATTTGTATTAAATAAACAGTACTAGTTGTGTACAAACGGGGTGCTTGCGCACTTTGCATAGCCACTTCATCAATATTTATCTACTTATCTGAATTGTTTGCTTATCATTATTTTTTTATCATTATATTTTTATTATTCTTTTTAACTCTGCTAAAATTAAGGATATTTTTTTTTTAACCATTTTCTAAAAAAATAATAATAATCAGTGTAGGCTATGCTATCGCCCATGGTTAAATAAATGTTTAGGCCTATTGGTAAACTTACCAGCTCAGTTAGATTGTCTAGTTGTCCCAGCTCGTCTGGCAGAGTTTCTAGAAGGTTATTTTGAAGAGTCAAGCTGTACAGGTTATGCAATCTGCACATTTCCACAGGCAAGGTGCTCAGCTGGTTGTTACTGGTGGACACAGAAAACACACACTTAATTTGGCTGTGGAATCATCCTCAATGGTCAGAAAATGTGTGTGTGTGTGTGTGTGTGTGTGTGTGTGTGTGTGTGTGTGTGTGTGTGTGTGTGTGTGTGTGTGTGTGTGTGTGTGTGTGTGTGTGTACCTGAGTCTGAGCTGCTGTAACTGTTCCAATTCTCCAAGAGCACTGGGTAAACTGGTCAGCTTGTTGTCATGGAGCTGACCATCAAAACAGAAAGGAATGTTTTTTTTTGTTATGCTTGATGCAATTAATTCGTTTTTTATTATCTACACTGGCTTTATACAGATACCAACTACTAACTCTATCCAGCATTCACTTACATCCAATGTGGTAAGCCCTGGTAGGAGTTTGATGTCATCGGACAGTGTTGTGAGCTGATTGGACGAGAGCAGCAGTTTGGTAAGGTCTGTCTGTTCCCACCAGCGGTCATCTGCCCCAAATGACAGATTCTTATTGGCTTCCTCTGGCGTGTCCACATTAAGGCGGTACACATTCTGGGGGACTGAAACAGACGTCACTGTGGTTAGCATCACTGGTAACTAGTAGTTTAGCGACCAGATGTGTGTATTGGCTCTTTGACGGGTGTGTGATGATCACTACAATGGGATATATAGAATAAATACACACACAACACAGCAGGATTCCATTTTTAAGGTATTGGGTTGTGTGGCTTTAGAAAAAAAATCAGCATAAAGGACACTGCAAATACATTGCTCTTATGCGATGCAACTAGTTACCAACGACTTTATAATAGAATATCTCAATGATGTCCAACATTGTGGGTTGCTGGTCTTGGCTTTGTTTCACAAAGTTTCTTAACTACCCAGAATATTATATTATTCTATATCATATTGTGGAAAAGATTTGATTTGGGCAAGACAGCTAAATCATTATAACTCCTGCTAGTCTGTAGTCTGATTATAGGCAGGCCTATGCTAAAGGAAGGACTACCGTCTAAACCAGTAATGCAGGAGAACAATAAAATATCCTTTGAATTCGTTCAGACTTTGACCCTTCACTTGATACCCTGTCAGTTCCGCGAAGACATGATGGTCTCACGTCACTCAGGTCACGTCGAGGCCAAAAATTAAAAGTGATCAGCATTTCATAAACTACTGGCTCATACATGAAAAAATAAGACCTGATTAGATTATCCGGAATGTGAATATCAACAAACGACGACAACGACAATGACGACAACTTGACACACAATTGTATAAATATATAATAAGGTGAAACTAGTCTCCAACTATTGCTTGTTTAAATCGATCAGATCTCAAATCAGCAGTCAATCTTGAACCAAATTCTCTATAACCACCAAGTTATACATTTAAATAACAAGGGTTATAAATCATTTATAACTCAAACACTGGATTGGGTTGTCTACAAGCCCGTGATGTCTCCAGGTACCTGTTACAATAACAGGTTGTAACTATAACAGGTAAACTATAACACCCTGTAACAGCCTTACCCTCCGTCAGCCCCCGACCCGACAGGTTGAGCTGGCCGCTCTTCCTCGCGGCGTTCAGCAGTCCGTTGGGAACGGCCGGTTCCGCCTTGTCCGTCTGAAACCCGGCCAAGGAGTCCACTCTACCTCCTCTTCTAAAACGAGACATTGTTGGGAATGTAGTCAACTACTTACATCCGTACACAGGCTTAACTTCTGTGCATAACAAGTGTGTTTATCTTTACTGCGCTGCCACGCCCTCACAACAGCTTCCGGGTTACATAGCACTTTCAAATTAAGGCTACGCTCACCGTTTCCGGGAGCAGAAGACTTCTGTAAAGGGCATTCCGCAAAGGAATTGTTTCACGGTTTGAATTTGACTTCAGGGTACATTCCCATACACGTTTTGGATACAGATAGCGATTGCATTACGTGTGTACTATTGTGCTCTCACTCGCCTAGTGAGTACTTTTATTTTGTAGCGAGTACTGTCACATGTCAGGAAGGAGTTGAGCAGCGCTTCGGCCCATGCTATAGTGTACCGCTTGCGTAAAGGCAATAGTGTAGGCTAGCAACACCAACAGCTGACTTTGGAAGTCTTATTAAGTGAGTATATTATAGTGTGGATTTGAATTTGCCTGTCATTTGATTGTCCACTATGAGGACTGTATAAAAAGTTAACCAATCCAAAGTGCGGCCAAGCTGATACTTACCACCACGTCTGCTTGCTTTCATAAGCACAACGTCATGGACATGCTTGCTTGTATGGTTCCATAATATCGTTGTCATTCTAAGGATGTGTTCTGTTAGATGAGTATTAGGGCTAACTATTGAAGTTGAGCAAAGTTATTCTCTAAAACATTTAATATTTCCCCCCCAACCCCCTGAAACTTATATATTATATATTTCTGTCTTGGGACTATATTTGTCATACAAACTGTCTATTGAATGGGGGTCTACATTGTCAAAGGAAGTCAGCCAGATAATTACTACCTTTGATGACCCTGCTGCAATTACCGACTATCTTGTCTTGAATACACGTATTTGCTTGTTTTTCACCTCACCAGTATGGCCAGTCCCGATCAGATCAGGGCCATTGGCAGCGTCCTGGTGGACCCCAGTAAGGACCTGTCCCAGCGCTTCAGGGCGCTGTTCACACTAAGGAACCTGGGAGGTAATGCACCTACTGGACCATTCAGTCACTTTGCCACTCGTGTATCATGGTCAATAATTTAGCATAGCAATACTGCCAATAGTGTCCACCTCCAATGTTGATAGTGTTCCTATTTATTTTTGCATCTACATTTCTACTACTGTCATTGTGTATGTAGACATTTCAGTTGTTTTTTTTGTTTTACTACTTCTGGGATGAATCAAATATTCCCATATTATCTTAAGGAATAGTAATGGTCGTTTTAAACTGAGCTTTTGTTTCATCTATACATTGTCCTCTGCACATGTATTGTAACTGCATGCCATTACTCTCTCAAAGGTTCAGAAGCCATAGAGTGGATTAGCAAGACGTTTGTTGATGAGTCTGCCTTGCTGAAGCACGAGCTGGCCTACTGCCTGGGACAGATGCAGGACCGACAAGCAATACCCACACTAATTGCTGTCCTGAAAGACACCAAGCAAGACCCCATGGTCCGTCACGAAGCAGGTAGGGCTGGCTGGCCCAGGGAAAGGAGAAATGTCGAGAGAAATAAACTCCAAACTTGTTTAACACTCTCAACCTACATACACAACCTACATTTCTACATGTTGTCGTTGTTATGCAATGGTTGAATATCGATTATTGTTCTGAAATATTCCGGTGATGTATGTCTGTATTTTTGCATCTCTAGGTGAGGCTTTAGGTGCGATTGGTGACCCAGAAGTTCTGCCAATACTTGAAGAGTATTCAAAGGACCCCGTCATTGAGGTATAGCAAGCACTAATTTAGACAAACTATTAGCCTTTTTTTATCTATTAAACATCTGTATTTTTCTGCTGAAGTACAATCGGAAACGATAACAATAACCATATATTTTATGATGGATAGATGTATATTCTAACCTTGAACAATGTTACTGAATTATTTCTTTAAAAAATATTGTTATACAAATATATGAATGAATGAATGAATGAATGAATGAATTACAATGGAAAATAAATTGGTAAGAAAAATATAAGTTTATCAATATTTTTACTTGTTGGATGGTTGCCTTTGTCAACCATGTATATTATTAATGGTCCTTAATACTTGGTCCTTAATGGTCCTTAATACTACAACCAAAACATTTCATGTCACGGCTCACAGTAAAAAAAAAAAAACCTATTATTTAATTACTCCATATTCCACTTGTCTTACGGTTAACCCGTCATGGGCTACATGTTATTGTCACCGCTCTGCCTTGAAACACAACGCACGGGTCAGGGGCTTACTGTGTGTGCTGTAGCGCCCTATGCAGTGGGGAAACGCTAATCCCTCCATGGAGCCCTGAGAAGTGGCATAAAGCGCTGTTACCCTGCCTCTCCTGTAGGTGGCAGAGACGTGCCAGCTGGCGCTGCGCCGGATGGAGTGGCTGCAGAGCGGGGGACACACTGAGGATGACGCAGCGGACAAAAACCCCTACTCCTCCGTGGACCCCGCCCCTCCCGCGCCCAAGAAGAGCATCCCAGAGCTGCGCACCAGCCTATTGGACGAGACCCTGCCTCTGTTCGAGCGCTACAGGGCAATGTTTGCCCTCCGCAACGACGGCAGCGAAGAGGCTGTGCTGGCGCTAGGAGACGGTGTGTGTGTGTGTGTGTGTGTGTGTGTGTGTGTGTGTGTGTGTGTGTGTGTGTGTGTGTGTGTGTGTGTGTGTGTGTGTGTGTGTGTGTGTGTGTGTGTGTGTGTGTGTGTGTGTGTGTGTGTGTGTGTCTAGCCATTTGCCATGGCAATCCAAATTTTTATAAGGCAACTTTATTCATATAGCACTTTACATACAGGAGGCAGACGCAAAGTAATTATTGCTTAGACTTTTTGCTTTGTGTAAGTGTTGATACCTTTCTTATGTGCTGAGCCTCAGCTTCAGTGTAATGAAGCTATTGATAGATTAATAAATATAGCGTTACTCATAGATTTTTTTATTGATTTCATTACTTTATTTGACCACATAAAGAGCCGACAGCATAATCAACAATGACAATGTGACGACGTTGGCGACGACGAACCCGCCTCCCATCAACCCCCTGTCCGCCCCTCCCTCCCTCCCTCTGCCCCCAGGCCTGCAGTGCTCCAGCGCCCTGTTCCGCCACGAGATCGGCTACGTCCTGGGACAGATGCAGCACCCGGCGTCCGTGCCGGCCCTGCGCGCCGCCCTGGAGCGCAGCGGCGAGAGCCCCATGGTGCGCCACGAGGCGGCCGAGGCCCTGGGCTCCATCGGCCGGCAGGAGTGCCTGGAGGTGCTGCAGCGTCACCGCGACGACGGCGAGCGCGTGGTGAAGGAGAGCTGCGAGGTGGCGCTGGACATGCTGGAGTACGAGAGCAGCGGGCAGTTCCAGTACGCGGACGGCCTGGTCCGGCTGCAGTGTTGACGCGGGACGGACGGACGGACGGACGGATGGACGGACGGACGGACGTGGGGTTGGGTCACTCACTACACTCCCCGGATTTTGGCGGGGAATTTTTACGGCTGTTTAGTTGCTGATGGGGGAGGAGGAAAGTACTTCATCACTGAGGAAAGATATCCTAAGGACAAAATCTGAGCTTAACTGTCAACGTAAAGGTCAACTGAATTGTACGTAATAAAGGATGGCGCAGGACTGATGGAGTTGGTTGTTTGATGAAGCACAACCAAGAGTCCAGCTGCCCATGGTTCTGCAGATGGGGCTTACAAGGGCCGTCCTGTCCAGTGGTGTGTACGGTGTCCAACAGAGCCATGAGTAGCCTCTGTGTGACCAGGGTGGGGAATGAGAGGTTAATGTGTTTGTGCCTTGGAGGGTATATTATAATACTTATAATACGTTATAGTTATTTATACAACTAATGAGCTTCAATGACTTTGAATTATGAATGAATTGTGTTGTACTGATGACGTTTTTTTCCCCTGATTATATTACTTGTGTTCAACTGGTTTCATCCCTGGGATGATGTCTTTAGTTATTGCTATGGTCTGTTTGACATTATGGATTGTAGCCTTGGCTTGTATTTAAATCAATAATCAATAACCACAACCATCTGTCATCTAACAGAAACGCAATAAACATTCTTCTGAGCCCCAATATCTTTCATAACATAACTACATGCAAGCTACACTATTTTCTTAATTGTATTAAACAAAGGGGTCTTTATATATGTATATTTATAATGTTTTTTTCTTTATCACCAATGGTTGAGTGTCAGTAATCTGTGACACTTAAAATAATAGATTACTCATACTTTAAGTCTCACCCATATATTTTATTAGCAAGGTACTGCTTTTAAATTGTTTATTTTCTAATCTGTAAACCTCTGGTCAAGATTTAGCATTCATGGAACATGAATGCATTCAGATCGACTGCATTCAAAAATACGTTAACTTGACACCACCACCACAATAATTTGGCAATGGAGTTGGCTTAATGATAATGATGGCTAAATGAAAAGTAGCAGACTATATTTCATGAATATATTTGATCACATATTTTAAACACTGAGACAATTCCTGCAGTCTGGTTTGATAAAGGGGGGTCAGGATATTGCTAACATTGTGTTCATTATTTACCTGTGCTAAACAACACGAGCGTCGTTGTAGGTGAACTAGTCAGACTTCATGAGTAGGTAAGGGGCTTCTAGAGCTGAGGTTAAAGCAACGCGCAGCAGCAGGGGGTGCCCTGCTGCTACAGCAGCAGTGTGGTTCTGAGTTTCCTTCACTACCCAACGGGCTGACGGAGAGAGTGGGACGCGGCACCATGCTCCATCCCGTGGCTGTGTTTGTGCTGGTCCTCAACGTCACCATCACTGTCCTCTACTGGCTGTTCATCCTGACTGAGGCCTTCCAGGGGAGGAAAGCAGAGGACCAACAGCCTGCATAAAAGGTACTTTATGTAGCATGTTGTATGTGCTTGTAGAGGTTTTTATTCTTTTTTTTAAGGGGACTGGGGCACGGGGGTAATGGTATTCCTTGGCTGGCCCCATATAACAAATGTTGACGTCGCTTTATGCCAGTCAAGTCCAGTAGGATGTGGATTTAAGATCAATGACCTGCCTGAATCACAGCTATTTACCCCAAACTTCCTTAAGAACATAACACAACCTTTTCTAAGAAAAGTTGTATTGTTGGTCAGATTATATTAGATAGATCTAAATGTTGTGTATTGCAATCTTTGCTTGTATTGCAGTCTTTTAATGTATTGTTCAAGAAATGCAATCCTATCTCAGTGTTCTTTTAATGTTCTGTAAGAAAAATTCTACAGACTTGACTCACTGGTCAAGGTTCTTGTTGTAGTCTCTAGACCAACATAACCATTCAACAGAGTCCTCCTTCACACTGAGATAAGTGGCTGCCTGCAAGTTGTAGATTAAATGTCCCTGCATTGCTACTACATTACCTATATTCAGGGACACCTTTGCCACCTGATTTAAAACTCAACTCTGCTAAGTGGCAGTACTTGACTCATGATGAATAGCAAACATAAACACATTTTGTTATGCTAGGGATGCTAGGGATAGTACAACAAGCAACAAAAACTGCAAATCTAAAATGTATATCACGTAGTGACCGATGCCATGGGGGAATGTCCATTGCAAATTATAGAGATTCATTATGCTTAAGAGTGAATGGATTATCCAGGTGTGTTAGGGTTAGGTGTGTGTGTGTGTGTGTGTGTGTGTGTGTGTGTGTGTCGGTGTGTCGGTGTGTCTGTGTGTCGGTTTGTGAAGGACAAAGAGGGGCCATGTCACAGATTATTCTAATCCCTACATACGCAGGGTAAATTAAACTGGCCGTTGTCATTGGTGAACAGAGCTATCATTCAGTGTGCCAGTAAAATAACAACAACGCAACCTATATGAATCTGAGCTACACTGACAGTCTAATCAGAAAATCAACATAGAAATGTTGAAGCCTTTCGACTACAAGTGCAACACTACTGACCTACCAACCCTACCGACTAACTAGCCCTGCTACAAACAAAGCAGACAGTAAGATTAACAGACTGGACCAGCTTCAGTTATGTCATCAAAGCTGTGGGATTGACCCACAGACTATAAGACCCTCAGATGTTCTCCTACCTGTGCCAACATAACTGTCTTTCAACAGACTAGCAATCCGGAGAACCAACCTTTCAATTAAACAGCTGTCCAGCGCAAGCAAGGAATCTCAGCAGCCAGCTCACTTTTAGACCATACCTTCAGCACATCTAAGCAGTCTTGCCAACTTTATCAGCCGTCCAGTATGCATCCTCTGTCGGCCTGGATATTGGCTGTCAACACCTCTCTGACGGTGTTTCTGTGGAACTTCCTCTTTCGGCAGGTCTACTGCAAGAAGCTGGAAGTTGACCCAGAACCTGCGGTCCGCATCACAGCATGAATAAGGTACTTTTTTCTTTCATGACTCAACACTAGTATCATATGATAGAAATAGTATTGATATTTATTGACTAATAAGTCGTTCTTAGGGTCAGCCATACTGTTCCTAGGATCCTGCCACCTAAGAATATAAGAATCACATAAGAATCAACTTATATCCAAGCCCACTTTCCATCAAGGCTTACCAGTATGGAGTCACACAGCATGGTGCAGTCTGTTCAACAACACTATCTTAGTGCTATTGTCCTTTTAATCAGCTTACGCTTTTTAGAAAGACCCAAGCTCCTGTGGCTCGCTTTAACCTCTACACACCAGTCCCGCTTGGACGGCTTACCCTGGGATTTGCACACACACACACACACACACACACACACACACACACACACACACACACACACACATTTCAATTGACAGGCTATTTTAATTTGCTGTGCATATCTTTTGTGCTTCTATCTGTAAGGTAGCTGTTGTTTTCGCCATGGGGCCCTGCCCCCAGATTATAGCCTAGTAATCAATAAACTTGATAATATTGCGTGCCATTGCATTTTCGCCACCTTACAGCCAGCACATTTGGCGTTAGAAGTAAAACCAAATGCATTGCACATCCAGTATTCTTCTGCAAGGCCTTCGATAGATTATATATGATGATAGATGATCTATCATCATATATGTAATGATAGATAGTCCTTTATTAATCCCCCTTAGGAGAAATTCACAAGTGACCAGCAGTACAGTGGGAAAAGAGAGTGTGAAACAAGAGTATATATACAAATAAATTAAATGAAGATGAATTTCTTAAAATAAATTAGATGAAGATAGATGATCTATCATCATATTACACAATACATAGTGGCCTAGGGTCCTCCGTGTCAATGAGGAATCAAATTTGAACCATACATACACACACTACCAATTCACACTGTTTGTTTGTGTTGTTGTTTTTTTTGCAGTACACATACCTGGCTCGAGGGCTTGCTTCAAGTCAAAATGACCCAACCACAGCAAGATAGAGCAGAGAGGTGGAGAGAAGAGGGGAGGATCATTTCCAGAATACTTTCAGAATTCCTACATTCATGGTTTTGAATTGTATTGCGGTTCAGCTGTTGTTCATCTAACACTCACCGTAACTGGAAGGGTTTGCATACAAAGTAGAAAATCAAGGCAAAATTGGAGTAATCCAGATTTTCCTCTAAATGTCCCCCTCTCAGATATCTTTTCAGCTTCGTACTCCTTTCACCAGTACAAAACATTTTACGGTGAGGTGAGCTGCTCTTCAGATTCAACACATTTGATTAAAGGTGCAGTGTGTAGAATTTAGCCCCATCTAGCAGATGCACCTTCATCCATCTACACACTACACCTTTAAGGTGTCTTTTCCCCATTGTTCATAACCAATTTTAAACAACAAATATACCTTTTTTTTTAATTGTCCAAGTACCCCCTCCAATCCTTCATATATATGTTTTACTATCAGTAAATCATCCCCATTGATAGACAGATGAACAGTGTAATTAGGTTGTTCATATGATATGATATGGATATAGGGTGTACAACACATATCATATTATAAAGAAAACACAAATAGTACATAGTTGTTGTGTGTTACAAAATAAAAAGATATGTGTTTTCAAAACTAAAATTGTGTTTGTTGTAGTAATACTGTGGCACTTTAAGGGACATTAATAGGTGATGCTAATGTTAAAGCTAAAATAGGTTCCCTACAGTAACAATCCCTCGCTCCAAAAATATCATCAATAATATAATCAACATTTGATGAGTCATTGTCATAGTCACTCATTGTCATCAGCATGAGTGTTATAACATGACCAGGGGGCAAATTAGCTTGACCTATCACCTTTCCCCAAACCCTAGAACTCAGGGTTTGGGGAATGACAGAATAGACAGAATAGATTTGGGGAATTGTTTTTGTTTGTTGTGTGTTTGTATAATTACAATGAAATGAATGGCCTTGCCCTTCGACATGAAAAACAACACTGGAATAATGCAACGTTGCCTTATAATGCATTGCAAATATAACGTATTGAAGTTAGTGCTTGACAATTCCCTTTTGTGAATAATGGTAACTGAACTGAAATTACTGTACGTTTCGCATATGGAACCCAAAATTCATTCCCTGAATTCTGACTTAACTTATCCGGTTAACCGAGCTTCTTTAAACAGGGTCATTATCAGTCACTTGGCCTGCCCAAATTGTAGATCTTATCAGTCACGTATCAGACTCAAACCTGAATATTGGTATTAACCATATCCCCTGTTTTAGCATTAAGAACCAAGTAAGGTTCTTACATATGACAGATAGGGCTACTGTATTTATTTGCAACATTGAAGGTCTTCTATGGGTGACTTGCATAGCTCATCTACTCATCAAAGATGATTTCAACCATCTGAGTTGAACCCCAGGGCTTCACTTCATTGTTCCATAGAGCCATAGTCATCTACAGAGTCATTGAGGAGCCCTAAACTTCATGGCTGATAACAAAGTTTGTAGAGGTCAGCATCCACTGTGTTTGGTGTTTACTGTTTTTGTAATGGTGCCAATTGTATGGACACAAATTATATGATAGGTAGGTATATTGATAAGATACCCTAGAAGAGCAGTGTGCTCAATCCGGATGTTTATATTTAGTAAGTCTGCTAGGCTGGTCTACAGTCAGATCGATCTGTCATTAGGGCTATTTGGGGTCAGAGGAAAGTAGGCCAAGCCAACATGAAAAAAACATTGGGTGGTTTAATGCATTTAGAAGTTAACATTAGGCTACAATGATAATGAATGGAGAGCCGTGTCCGAACTGGTTTGTGTTGAACCTGGTTTTAAACATGATGAGCTCAGGGGAAACATGCCCAATTAAAAATAACTAGCAATATGTTTCCAGTTTAATAGGGTTTGCTGCCATTTCTGCACGATTCCATCACATATAGCCTATGGTTAACCAACCAATATAGACTATTTCATAAGCTCATCTGTATTTTTCACGCTTACACCTTTCACTATTTTCCTTAGTTTAAAAGTTTAGTGTTAATGAACCACTTGTTTCATCTCGAACATTGAGATTTAAAAAATGCATTTTGGGCTGAGAGGATTCAGAGGTTATGGAGAAGATCGCTGACCAGTGTCCGTTCAAGAACATGCAAAAGAATGACATATCCGCCAACTACGCAAAGGATCCTGAGGGATTGTCTGATCAGAGTGAGTCTGGGTTTCTCAGAAAAGGTATGATTTGATATCTTTCTCCATTTATTACATGTAATAATTATAATTATACTGTTTTAGAGGCATTATTGGGGACTGGAGAAACCACCTCACTGTGGCAAAGGCAGAATATTTTGATTCTGTTTACAAAGACAAAATGAGTGGTATGGGTGAAAATTTGCATGGGAATAAATTGCTGAATGGTGTATGGGATACAGTGTCTTTTTAAACAAAACTTTTGGATTGCCCAAGCAGATTCTGACCAATTCGCAAATGTGTATCATCATCTGCCAGAGCAAATCAAACATGAGCTTGCAGCTCATTCCCAGACAAAATCAGACCATCATTTTCAGAAGAATCACAAAGCTGGATTATGTAGGTTTTGCTGAGCCAGAAACTCATTTTAAATTGGGAAAGGCCGTTCCAACTGCGCAAACCAACACTATACACACAATACCACCGGCCAAGCCTCTCTCCCCTCGCTCCACCAACATGATGGTGCAGCAGGCAATGCTGCTTAAAGCTTTCACTCTATTGATCGCTAATAATGACTCCACTCCTAGTTCATATCTTCACAGTATATGACAAAAAATAATTCATTGTGAGACACTTCTTGACAGAGTATTTAATTTAATGAAGCATGATCATGGGAAGCAGCCTGATCTAATATTAACCCAGGCCTTATCCTAACCCCTTTGAGAGTTTGGGAGTAAGTCGATTTTCCCTTTTTTCGTGTATGTGTGTGAATTAAACAGTGATTACAAATATAATGCAACAGAAAAACTATACTAATACACTTATTTTAGATATGACACGATAACAAGAGACGAAACGGTCAACATTTGATTCATTTATTTGGAGTGACCAATGCTACAACACCATAGCATCCAAATATTAATAAAGAGCCCATTATGTCTCACACCACAACACAAACACTGTGCAAGTATCCACAACCAAGTGAATCAGTAGAGATACACATGTACAGACACACACACACACACACACACACACACACACACACACACACACACACACACACACACACACACACACACACACACACACAGACCTTTAGTCATAAAGCCGCATACACTCCCTCTGGACTGTAAACTTTGACCTCAATTATAGTATGCACATACACATACACACACACTCATGTCATAGCTTGTTAATATGTGTCAAGGACAAGAACGACTGACTTAACGTTCCTTAAGGCAGAGTGCAAAGGTCCAGTCCCGTCCATAGCTGCTGCTGAGGAGTCAGGTCCGCTTGTAGTCTTTGTGTTTGAGAAGCCGTTGTCGAAGGTCGTAGTGTTGGTGTTTGTGTAGTCGTCTAAGGCTGTAGTGTTGGCTGCCTGGGAGAGAACATTAAGGATGCATGTTTCAGGAGTGCTTCTCGCTCTGCTACTGTCAGTTGCCAGCTGCTCAGCTAATGAAGGTATTGTTCCTTATGGTATTTTTCTCTTGTCTTGTTGTGTGTTCTGTTTCTCTTCTATTCTGATCTGTTGCATTCAGTTTAATTTGGTGCAGTGTTGTTTATTGAACCTAGGTCCATGTAGTTGTTTATAACTATTATATAACATTTTCTATTTTGTATAATATGTTCCATACATTGTTATTTTTCCTTGCATTTTTTCTTTCTTTCTTTCTTTCTTTCTTTCTTTCTTTCTTTCTTTCTATCTTTCTTTCTTTCTTTCTTTCTTTCTTTCTTTCTTTCTTTCTGTCTGTCTGTCTGTCTGTCTGTCTGTCTGTCTGTCTGTAAGGTGCCAGGGCCCCTTTGCCCAGTACTAGAACTCTCCAACCCTGGCTTGTTGGTCTGGCAGCTGTGGTTGGCTTCCTCTTCATTGTTTTCGTCCTGCTTATTGCTAAAAGACTGATGAAGAAAAACAGGTCAGTGTTTACTCACACACACACACACACACACACACACACACACACACACACACACACACACACACACACACTTTAAACAAGCAGTTTCAAACATGTTTGCGTGTGTGCATGCATGGGTGTGTGTGTATGTGTGTGTGTGTGTGTGTGTGTGTGTGTGTGTGTGTGTGTGTGTGTGTGAGTGTGTGTGTGTGTGTGTTAATAAGTGGTCAATAATATCAGATAGGGTTATAGTGCAGTGGTAAGATACATTTGGTTAATAATTATTAACATCCACATGCGGTTTCAATTGGATAGGCTAACTAAGGGTCACATACAACATACAACTCAAATACAATAACTAACTATAATCCATATCGTCCCTGCATAGCAGAGACGTTCATGTTCATCTTCAGTATTCCAGCTTAAAACCTCAGTCAACTGCAGCGTTGTTCTTTCTTTTTCTCAGGGGAGAGGAAGAAGAGGAGAAGGAAGGAATCCAAAAAGTGGTTGAAAAAGTGATGGATGAAGACGATATACAAACCAGCTTTTAGGCACACAGCAGAGCGAAAATATCATCTGGATTTCTCTCTGTGAATGCCATCCCAAGCTACCAAACTAATTCTCTGACTATATAACAAGAACTGTGTCAATGTTGTTGATTGTTATAACGTTATGAACAGGTAGTCAGAGAGGTAGTCATAACCTGGTGATGATAATCCCCAGGTGATGATAATAGTTGAAGGATTATTTTCAAAAGACACCTAACTTGCATCTGGCTGCATGTGACCACTAGAGGAAGCCACAACACCAATCTGTTATATTAAAACATACTTGCCAATATTGATTATTGCATATCCATACAGTTAATTAGTTATTAGTTCAAATGCATGTGATATGCATATATTTTGTGAATTTGAAAAAGCTCATGGACATATAACACAAGCATTGTTTAGCTGTCCCGTACGTATTGTGTAAGCAACAATACAAAGGCAAATCATTTCCTTGAGCTTATTATTGTGATAATAACCTATTTTCTATAAATATGTTATTTGACTTGATTAGACTTCCCACTAAAATGAAGAAGAAGAAGAATGTAATTGTGTGACAGCTAATCCCCGAAGAAAGAAAAATGTACCATAAAATCCTAAAATGTATTCTATTTACATTTGCTCTACTCAACAGACAGACTGCCAAAGGGCAGTCTGTCTGTTGAGTAGAGCTTTGAGGACAAACAAAGACTGAGGTAAACCAACTTGAATCTTTCTGTCGGGGTTTGACAGGTGGCCTTTGATCCCAGTGGGCACTGGGAAGGTCTGACCAGTAGATGCATGATTGGTATTCCCTTTTATAAATCAAATGAAACCTACTTGGCTGTACCGTTTCATTTGCGTGATGGGTGGGTGCTTTGCCTCCTGTGTGCTGGGGGGTCTTCTGCAATGTTTGTGTGTGTGTGTGTGTGTGTGTGTGTGTGTGTGTGTGTGTGTGTGTGTGTACAAGTGTGCATGCTCAACCCTACAGTGTACATATGCTCTGTAATTTTCTATGTCTAACTCCAGTCATTGCTCCAGACTGCCACCGAGGCTGGCCGACGGGCAGCTGTGTTTAAACCTGATGGCCTGCTTGTTTACACCTCTGGGGGAGGCTAATTGGCTAATTAGTAGAGGGGGCGGGAACTCAGAGCTGATAGATTGGTCCACTAATTAGAAGCTTGAGTGGTGGTTGTTGTCATTTTTATGATGTGTTTGTGTTTGTGTATGTCTGTGTGTGTGTGTGTGTGTGTGTGTGTGTGTGTGTGTGCGTGTGTTTGTGTTTGTTTGTGTGTGTATGTGTGTGTTTGTGTGTATGTGTGTGTGTGTGTGTGTGTGTGTGTGTGTGTGTGTGTGTGTGTGTGCGCGCGCATGTGTGTGCCTCAAGTTTGTGTCTCTGTGCTTCCCCCTCATTACACCTTGGTTAGTCATTTGCTTTCATCCCACCTCTCTCCTGATTTTTCATCAAATTCCTACAACTAGTACTACTAGCTGAACAATGACTATACTACCACATTCTACTGATATCATTATAGCACATCTACACATAAAGGCGTTTCACACACTAGTCCATGTGTGTTGGTGAGATAGCCCTGAACTTTGGTTGGCCCATCCGCAATGCAAGGAAAAAGCCCCAACAGCCCCGGAATAACCAGTAGTCGTCTAAGCCCCTCCCCCTCTGTCTCATCCTCTCTGTTCTACGCCCCATGCTTAAAGCGGCAGCGCGACATTTACAGGCCCAGGCCTGACCTTCTCGGCAGCCGTCGACCTCATCTCATCGACCAACCTCAAGCACCACTAACCCCCCCCCCCCCCCCTCACACACACACACACAGACACAGCCCACTCCACCCACCCACAGCCTAGCTCTCGTATAAGGCCTAGCTTTTACTTTGAGCTGCATCATCACCGCCACCATCACAGCCACCACCGCCACCACCAAACAGCTCCCTAGTCTTCTTCCTGCTCTTTAGAAACCCTGTGGTGTGACGGGAGAAGGAGGCCTTACTCACACACACACACACACACACACACACACACACACACACACACACACACACACACAAACAGATATAAGAAGAAACATGTTGGAAGACAGAAGCAGAGAGAGGGAGAGAGACTGAGGAGAAAGGGAAATGTCATTGTTGTTTTAAACTGGTCAATGAGTCATTGCGGATGGAGAGACATAAAGGCAAGTAGATCATAGATCATCATCATCCTCATCATCAGCTTTTTAAACTTCCACGCAGAGATTTCCATTTAAAAGAAAACACAGATGGCTCTTGAAACCCTTCCCATTACTGATCACTCGGATGTATTTTGTTACACAGTTGATCCTCTGAAGGTCTGGGTAGGGGAATACATCATGCAAATATATTTAATTGTTAAGGCTGCTACGGCTGCTTATGTTGAAACAGCTGGGAACATCTAGCTAAGTCTATGGTACTAAAGGCGTGTGTGTGTGTGTGTGTGTGTGTGTGTGTGTGTGTGTGTTTGTGTCCGCGGGTGTGTGTGTGGCCTCGAAAACCTAATCCTCCACTTTGGAGTGACAGCCCACTTGCCGGAGTCCTAAAAAGAAAACAAGTACGAAAGAGAGAGAGAAAGAGAGAGAGACACAGAGAGAGAGAGACACGGAGAGAGAGAGAGAGAGAGAGAGAGAGAGAGACAGAGAGAGAGAGAGAGAGAGAGAGAGAGAGAGAGAGAGAGAGAGAGAGAGATGGCGGGGGCTGGAAATGCAGAAACATGCTGTAGAGGAGTGGTTCTTTGGGGGAGTTTGGAGGACTGTGAGGTCTTCCAATAGTTGCATCAGCAGTTATAGTCGCGGAACCAAATGTGGATCTAACAACGTGTCTCAGGGGAGCTGTTTCCCCCCTCTCTCATTGAAATGAAACCAAGTGTGGAGCGGGCCCGGGACAGGTGCTGAACACGTGGACACGAGGAGCTGTCTGGACCGGGAACCGCTCACACAGGACCCCAGGCAGGGCCGATACAACCACACACACGTGGTGGTGATTATGTTCAGCTCCCCGGCCATGGCAGAGTCCCAGCCGGACGACAGAGCCCCGCGCTGAGGAGCTCCAGGTGCCAGCGGATCACTCGGAGGGAATAACGCCGCTCCATCGTGGCTGTTAGCGTATCTCCTGGGACGGATGTGGCTCCTTATGAGATGTTTTCTCGCAGTCTCGAAATAGTGACCGTCAGGTGGTGATCAAAGAAGTACGATAAAGTGCTCTGGGCCTGTAACAAGACAAGAGCCACCACCAGCCAAAGATAAGTAGTAAGTATTAACTCAGCATTGTTTGACTTGAATACAACATACATTGACATCCATATTGCCTGGAATATGTGAGTGGAAAAGTCCTTCTAATCTTAAAGGATCCTCACCTCAGATTATTCCTCAACGTTAAAGATAATGTGTAAGTAGTACAGTTAAGGTGGTTGAACCTTTGCACTAAGGCCCTCTGCTCAGTATCTAAAACATATATGACCATTAACTCTACCTTCTTTGAAGACCCTACCGAGGTGCGTTTGTTAGTAAAAATCTGTTATGGCATGTAATATTCCTCCCAGAGGCCAAATAAATGGAATAGCAGTAAATTCTTTCACTTGCATTTACGTTTAAGAACAAACTGGCTACAAAGTCAAACCAGTTAAGGCCACGTTCTAACTTGGGGAAAACAACCAGCTTCACACCTGGAGGCTTGAACCTTCGGACTAATCTGTCCCCCCTCCAACACTTCTCGTCAACCACTTTCTATTCAACCACCATCCATCTTCCTCCCAGTCCGTTGTCATGGCAGCCCAGTCCGGACTCTGCAGCGAGGCAGACAGCTCAGTGAAGTGGCAGCTGTGCTATGATGTCACAGCCAAGACGTGGTGGATGGTAAGTTGAAGCTCATCATGTCCTCCAACTTCTTGTGCTTGTAGCTCAGTGGAAGGTCTAGCTAGCCTGTTAAAATGTATGTTTGGGTGTTTTGGCTGGGTTTTTACCTTCTTCGTATCTACATGAAAACCCTAATTTTCCATCTGGGATGAATACGTACATCTCATCATAATATATATTCAAGTAGCCACTTGAACAAGTGTGTTTCCCTTTAGTTTTTCATCATTTTTTAGAAGAAAATGTTTCAGTTAAATTCATTTGATTAGAGTTTACATGATTAAACCTTTTCTCACCTTTAAACTAATTTAAGAAAGAAAACAACAAAAAAAGATGCGCTACAATGAAAAATGGATATTCAATGTTTGTGGTTTAACCTCTCGTTGCTATATTTCTGAGAGCTATAGTTTATGAAGATGAACACACAAACCATAAACCTGAACCTTACGAACTATGTGGATGTTAAACAACTCACTGGGTGGCAAATAAGGGGAAGGGGTGGGCAAGGTGTTTATAGAAGTAGGAAATAAACTGTTGGTTTCATAATTAGGAAAGTGAGATAAACAAAAAGAAAGAAAGAATGAGTTACTGAAAAAAAGGAGAGTAAGGAAAGAAGGGGGTGGGACGCATATATACATATTATATGTATATGAAGTATCCACAACTGAAGAATAACCCAGACGTTGATTAAAGAGGAACAACACTGTAGACTACTTGAGTGTATTCGCTGCAATCTAAAGGTTGAACCATGCAAAGCTCAGCATGCTCGTTGGTGATTCATAATGTATTAGAAAATATTAACCATAAGTGTCTCTGTGCATGTAGCAATTCTTCACTTGTGTCAATGAGTAATGAAGGGAAAAATAATGTTTCGGTTTAACACAGAAAGGAGACAAAATCATAAGCTCTATGCCAAAAGTCTGTTCTCGCCTAAAGCAGGGATCCTGGCAAATGTCTGGTGCCAGTATTTTGAAAAACACTTATTAACATCTGTCTTCTGGATGTATTATGGATCTTAGGGAGACAGAAGTTCTTAACCTCACTTTTCATAAGAACAACAGAACTCTGACATCCAACAACTGTGAATTCAGAGAGGTTTGTTTGACTTTCCAGCTGAGACCACTGGGAAGTTGCTGGATGTGGGCCTCAGGCTTTATATCTCCGTTTTAATCAGGGCTTGGAATAATGCGCCTTTCTGGCTGTTGCGCTTTTTTGTGGGATGAATCCTGTAAGATGCTAGGGGATTTAAACTGGAGCTCTGGTAGTCAATGAAAGCAAGCTTAGTGTTTGGAGATCTTCCGAAATTATTTAATAAGTGGTTCAAAAGTTGTATAAGAGGGACTGTGGCAGGTGCTGCAATTGCATGTACATGTATTAAGGTTTCCCTTGCAACCCACTACTCTGAATATCAACTCATACATTTAACTTTAA